>NW_006999153.1:0-1212 GCF_000164805.1 Carlito syrichta | reverse complement strand
TTTTTTTTTTTTTTTTTTTTTTAGACAAGAAATTCCCTGGCCTGGAGCTGGAGTATCTAAAGGTTAAGAAACATAGGATGGATCAGGGTACTGGGACTCAGGAAAGCTAGTGTGGGACATTCATTTTCCTGAGCTTATTGTCTGACATGTTGCCTTTAACACTTTAGAATAGCAGAGCAAAGGCTCTGGCCCATGATTCAGAACCCAGCTGGGGCTTCTGCTCTTCTCCTGTCAGACATAATTTGTCTCCTGGTTTCCTGCTGCTCTATTTCTTAGCATCATGTTTAATATTATCCAGTCTTGCTCCCTTGTTCACCCATTTGGATGTAATCTATTGCCCTGACATTTTAGATCGTCAGACTCTCCCAGTTCCCCTATAGCTTGACTTCCTTGGCAGTGACTCAATTGGAACAATACTGACTTTATTCTTGGCCCCTTTGCCTGGCAAACTTGAGTTTCCTGCTCTTCATAGATGACTTTTTTGAAATATGACCCTGGCTGGAGTTGCAGACTTTGTGTTTGTAATTATCTGAAGAGTTTGCCCTCAATAGTAAGGTATGCTACTGGCAAACCACACAGCAGTCAGCCTGCCTTCTTGAGTTGGGTGAATGCCTCTCTAGCAGACATGGTCTTCATTTTTGGGCCAAACTTATCCAGATGTGATCTGATCTTGAGGCTGGAAGGACCATTTTATGCCATTTTTGCTTTGTGAACTTAATTCACAATGTATATGTGACTGATGGACAAAACAGAACTTCTTAAACTTTAAAAATATGAGAACTGTACCAGTTTATAACAGCTTCTGTATCCTTCTGCTTCTTTTCCCTACACTCACCCCTCAATGCTGCAGTTCACACCATTTTAATGAAAGTGTTTTCCACAAGACTACTCAGAAAATATGGTGGATGGTTTGTAGCTTTTACATCACTTGACTTCTTGAGAGTATTTATAAACACTGACCATTTGGTCATTGTCTCCCTTTTAAACAATTTTCTTTATTGTCTTTTTTGGGGAAGGAGATATCATAATTTCCTAATTTTCTTCCTATATCTCTGGCATTTCCTTAAAGACACGTTTTCCTCTTGCTATCCCTCAATCATTTGGATTCTTAAAAGCTCCACTAAAGTTTCTTTTATTTTCTATATACTCTGAGAAATCTTATCCATTCTGTTATCTCAAATTATCATTACTTTCCAAATGTGTTTCTTCTCC
>NW_006999152.1:0-1240 GCF_000164805.1 Carlito syrichta | reverse complement strand
TTGATACAGAAAGGCTGAAGGGGGCTATAGTGGGAAGAAATTTCCTTCCTCTAGCTGGGATAAGATTACAGAATTATGCTCTGGTAAAATCCTTTACCCCAGAGAGTAGAAAAATTTATGAAAGAGTCTCTGGTTGGGTTTTACTATGTTTACTCTTCCTTTCCCTTGCCAGAATCAGAAGGGGATTTTTCTTGGATCTTCACCATGAGAACCTTGCTAGATACTTCAGGGAAAGCCCACAAAAGCGTAGCGGCTCTCTAAGACTGGGATCCCCAAGAGTTTCTTAGTCCTGGGCTGGCCCACACGCAACCTCCAAAAACTCATCAGAACTACCACTTAAGGGTCCCTACCAGTTTGTGACTCTATTGACTTCTGCTCCAGGAAACCAGAATTTGCTTGCCGCATCTCTCAACAAGACATATTGATTATTTTGGAGAAAAAACTTGAGACATAAGATTGACTTGTAAATTGTCTTTTCCAGCCAAGATGTCTTGAACTAAATTAAATATTCCTTAGGTGCAGGGAATATCCATTATTTGTCTATCTCCAAATCATTTTATACTGAGTCTCACATTTAATGAGCTTTCAATATATATTTGATTATGAGCTTATTAAAATCAGGCATTGAGGATCATTGAGGTTCCTGTTTAAAGTGGGTCTGCAGTGGTCATTCAGGGCAAACTCAAATAATACTAACATTATCTTCTCATGATAACTTACTGCTTATGGAACTAAACCAATTTACCCTTGCAATCATTTTATGAGGTGGGAAGAAATGGTTACTTGTGTTAAACAATAAATTAGGCTAAAATTTTTACTTCAATTTTGCAAAGGTAAACATTTGGTATTATTAAATTTTAAAAATCAGTGTAACATACCTATTAACTAGGAGAATTTATAATACTGAGACAAAAGTTATTTTTACTAGACTCAACCCTTGACACACATACACATTCACAATTATTGTATGGTTAAACGTAAGTCATTTGTGCCATTTTATTTCTATCATTTTACTTCTATTTATCTATTTCCTTTGACATATTTGAAATTGAAGATACATCTAGCACATCAATATTGTATACATATAATTTGATGACTTCTTAGTCACTCTCTTACAGTCATATTTATAGGTTCTTTTACAAAAATAAGTTTAGATGAGCATTTACAGAGGATATACTGAAACATGGGCTGAGGTACTTACTCTTGTCTATAGACTGTCAACATTTTACTCTAAATATTG
>NW_006999150.1:0-745 GCF_000164805.1 Carlito syrichta | reverse complement strand
ATTGCAGGATTTCTTCAACCCATCTGTCTTCCCCTCCCCATCTCTACATTTGAGTTGCTGTTTGGAAACTCTAGCAAAATGCATATACTAGGTAGTATTGAGAAAATGTGCCATAAGTCATTCCACCGCTCCCACAGCCTAACATACTCCAAAACAGCCATTGCTTAAAGCAGAGCACAGCTGAACTTCTGTCTTATATATAGTATATTTATCTCAGTTGTCTCCCCAGAGAGTAGGAGTAGGACCTACTTTTTGCCCATTTGGGGATTACTTGAACCGATGCCAATATTTATGTAAAACAGATTACAGCAATTATGCAAACAAAGCATTATCATTTAGAAAAACACTTTGTAAAGTCAGCGCAAAGACCACCACTTTGACATTTTTCAAAATGACAGATACTCATTGTTTTCCTGAGTTACTTCTGTTTTCTTCACGAATCTGGTAAGTCAAGCCAATACTAATAGCCACATTAGTCTGGTAAAATGAATGGAGATTTACCTAAAATGGAATTGGAGACCACTTACATATTCTTACCGGGTGACTTCACTTTCTGCCTTAAAGAAAATACTTCCAAAAACTCACATTTTAATTTTAGTCAGAATGTAAAATAATGAGGAGAGAAGAGAGAGATATTGAGAAGAAAGAGGAAGGGAGAGCGAGATAGGGAGTCCGAGACAAGAGCCAAGAGACAGGTTACAGAGATATAGCGCCATGTTTGCAAACATTCAGGGCTGCCTGTCTT
>NW_006999149.1:0-765 GCF_000164805.1 Carlito syrichta | reverse complement strand
ATTTTTTCTTTCTTCTAAAAATAATAAACTCTGTTCAGTCTAGGGACAAGATGCCATAGGCTTACTTTTCCCTGCTCTTCCTTTCTAAATATAACCAAATAGCCTGGGACTAATTCAGCAGACAATCATAAAACAATTCCAAAAAGTGGGAAGAAGAAGGTAGAGTAACTAGAGACCTCAAGCCTTGAGGAATGACATCATAGCGAGTCTCTTGTAGTTTCTTTCTATAGCCTGTATATCACAGACTGGGCATCAAAAAGACCTGAAAATCCAGAACCAACTACAGGCACAAATAAAAGTGCTTGCTCTTTCTGGCCAAAGAACTAGAGAAGGGACAATGTAGCAGAGATCTAATAAAGAGATGCACCCCAAACCTGAGGCAGTGGCAGGCCCAATCAGATGCAGCAGCAACCAAAACCCAGTGCTTCCAAAACTACCCATCCATTTATACTGGACAACCCTGCAGGGATTGAGCAAGGCGCCAGCAGAACTAGAAGAATGATATCAACCAGAATAACACTGCAAGGGCTCTGAAACTAAATTGTCATTGAGATAATAGCTCACAGAAATAGGACAGGACCTAAACCTAAATAGGGTGGCAGCTTACTGGAATCTGAAATAGGATCACAAGTCTCCAAACATAATATTCAGACACAATATAATAAAATAGGCTAGGACTTAAACCTAAATAGGGTGACAACTTATTAGAAATTGAAATAGGATCACAAGTCTGCAAACATAATATTCAAAATGCCCAGACACAAT
>NW_006999148.1:0-771 GCF_000164805.1 Carlito syrichta | reverse complement strand
GTGAGACTACCCAAATCTTTAGGGCCCTGATCCCTTAAATGTATCCAGGAAACTGCACATGGATTGAAAGATTATTTTAAAGTCTTAAGATTTAATGTTGTCTTCTCTGTTGGGTTTTGGACTACCTAGGGCTAATTACTCCTTTATTCTTGCCTGTTTCTCCCTTTTAAAATGGGAATGTCTATCCTATGCCTGTCCTACCATTGTGTTTTGGAAATGTATAACTGTTTTTGATTTTACTGGCTCAGAAATGGAGGGAAATTTGTCTCAGGCTAAATCTTGCCTTAAGTCTCATCCATATCTGGTTTAGATGACACTTTGTATTTTTGACTTTTTAGTTAATACTAGAACAAGTTAGCATTTTGAAGCTATTGGGATGAAATAAATATATTCTACATGTGAGGAGAACATGAATTTTGAGCCCATGAGTAGAATATTATAGTTAAGAACTGATTAGGTCAAGAGATCTCAGTTTTCATGAATAGATTAATTCTGATATTATGGGAGTGAAGTTGATGGTGTGAACGTGGATTTACTATCATAGGAATGGATTCCTTTGAGAGTGAATTTAGCTACCTTTCTTCTCTCTGGCATCCATTTTATGTCTTTTGCCATATTATGACACAGCAAGAAGGTCCTCAAAAGATGCAACCCCTCAGTCTTGGACTTTACATTTTTCAGAACCACAAGTTAAATAAATTTATGTAGCTGGGCTCAGTGGCTCAGCCTGTAATCCCGTACCTTTGGGAGGCTGAGGTGAATGGATTGCCT
>NW_006999147.1:0-1118 GCF_000164805.1 Carlito syrichta | reverse complement strand
TTTGATAGCATTTTACCCACAGTGGGACTTCTTTGACAGTTGGAGTCAATCCTCTCAGACCTTGTCACTGCTTCATCAACTCAGTTTAAAGAATATTCTAAATCCTTTGTTGTCATTTCAACAACGTTTTCAGCATCTTCACCAGGAGTAGATCCCATCTCAAGAACACTTTCTTGCTCATCGATAAGAGGCAACTCTTCATCCATTCTAGTTTTATCCTGAGATTTCAGCAATTCAGTCACATATTCAGGATCCACACCTAATTCTAGTTCTTGTGCTATTTTTACTACATCTGCATTTACTTCCTCCACTTGAATCTTGACCTCTTGACCGTCCTCTATGCAGGCTAGAACCAACTTCTCCCAAACTCTTATAAATGTTGCTATTTTGACCTCCTCCCACAAATCATGAATGTTCTAAATGGCATCTAGAATGGTGAATCCTTTTCAGAAGGCTTTCAATTTATTTTGCCCAGATTCATCAGTGGAATCACTAATATGGCAGCTGTAGCCTTACAAAATGTATCACTTAAACAGATATAAGCCTTGAAAGTCAAAATAACTCTTTGATCCATAAGCTGCAGAATGGCTATTGTGTTAGCAGGCATGAAAACAAAACTAATTTCCTTGTACATCCCCATCAGAGTGTTTGGGTGACCACATGCATTGTCCATGAGCTGTATATTTTGAAAGAAATCTTGTCTTCTGAGCAGTGGATCTCATATCAACAGTAGCCTTATAATACTTAGTAAAACATGCTGTGAAAAGATGTGCAACTTAATTTCACCAGCCGAATTAGACCCAACAAGAGAATCAGCCTGTCTTTTGAAGTTTTGAAGGCAGGCATTGGCTTCTCTTTCTAGCTATGAAAGGCCTATATGGCAACTTCTTCCATATAGAAGAATGTTCTGACTACATTGAAAATCTGTTGTGTAGTCACCTGCATCACTGATCTTAGCTAGATCTTATGAATAATTTACTACAGTTTCTACATCAGTACTTACTGTGTAACTTTGTTCTTTTATTTTATGGAGTTGTTTTCTTTCCTTAAACCTCATAAACCAGCCTCTGCTAGCTTCCAACCTTTCTTCTGCAGCTTCTTCACTCCTCTCAGTCTTC
>NW_006999146.1:0-813 GCF_000164805.1 Carlito syrichta | reverse complement strand
GTTGATAATAGTGTGTCAATACGGGTCAATCAATTGTAACCAATGAACCACACTAATGCAACATGTTGATAATAAGGCAAGCTATGTATAGGGACAGGAGTATGTTAACTGTACTTTCTGCTCAATTTTTCTATACACCTAAGACTACTATAAAATATAAAGGTTAGTAATTAACTTAATTATAATAAGGAAAACAAAATGCAAAAAAATGCATTGATGTTAGCAAAACACTCGTTCTACAGAGGAATATATGAACAAACAGCCCTTCCATTTAGCTAAAGCAAATGTCATGGAATGGGGCAGTAGAGTAGTAGGCTATCAGACTAGAATGTCAGCCTGAGGTAGCATTTGGAGGGTATCTAAATATTTAAGCCAAAGACTTTGAGCTTTATTCTACAACTAGCTGGAGTCAGTGAAGATTCCAGAGTAAGAGTGGGCATAAGCAGAACTGTAGTGAGATTAATTAGGCAGGAAAAAGTCCCATGCATGAGAAGAGTGGACCTCAAAGGCAAGGTGACTGGATAAAAGGTCATATGAATTGTCTAGGTATGAGGTAGTAAGGGTTTAAACAGCATAGCACAGTAGGGCAGCCTTTAGAAACATGTGGGTGGATAGTTACAGAGAAAAATCTAACAGGACCTTAAAACTGCTAGAACACAGGCAGCATGAGAGGGAGGGTCAGAGGTAATGGTGTGGTTTCAAGCCTGGATGACTGCAGGAAAGATGATATACACTTACCTCAAATAAAGAAGACAGTGGTCACCAGAGCTAAGGACATGTGTGAGTTCAGAGCCCAAGAGTCAGAGCTCTAAT
>NW_006999145.1:3421-9895 GCF_000164805.1 Carlito syrichta | reverse complement strand
GACTGAAATAGTAAAAAGAATTTCCAGCGCCACGAAAGGACTGTTAGACTACTTGAACGCAACTGTATGACCTATGCACATTTTCTAGGCAGTGTAGTCTAGTCATTAAGAGCGTGCCTTTAAGAAGACAGAGTACCTAGATGAGAATAACTGCTTCACCACATACTGACTGTGCGATTTGGTTTAAAGAAGTTAAACTGTCAGAGATCAATTTTCTTCTCCTAAAATAATAACCTACCCAAAGTTCATTGTGGTGATTAAGTGAGATAATGCATACAAAATTCAGCATATTGTCTAGTTCATGTAAAATGCTCAGTAAATATTAGCTGCCTAGAATTTGTGTTTTCAAGGGGATCAATTATGTGTGTTTGTGGATATTTTTGGTTATATTTGCATAAACTATTTCTGGAAGGATAATGTCAGTTTATTTCAGTGAAAAGAATGGTAGTCAGTAAAAGGGGTACTTTTCCATTGTACTAATATAACCTTTAGTATCTCTTGAAACGTAAACATTTGAATGTATCACCTATTCAAAAGCAATACAATTTAAATACAGCAAATAAATAAAAGCTACTGTTAATTTTACTGACTTCTAAAACAATTTTTAATGACTTCTATACAATGCACATATATTGTATTTTGCAATAATGGATCTTACATTAAATTAAGAATTAATCCAAATACCAAGTTGGGAAAGTAATAGAAAAAGGGATCATATTTTCTTTTTATCCAGCCTAACCTATTTCTCCACATTATTTGCTTATTTGTTTGTTTAGCTTTCTCATTAGTCATTGATTAAAATACAGGTAGTCCTTACTTCACATTGTTCCAGTATGCATAATTTCAGTTACTACAGTTTAGATTTATAACAGCAATGTTTCAACAAGGGTTCAAAATTTAGTTATCACACTATGTTTGCTGTGAGTAAGTTGCACAAAGAACAAATTTTGTAGCTAGCTCTTTAGCCTATAAATCACCACATAAAGCAGATACAGTTCATGAACAGTTACCAATCATGTCACTTCAATAGCTTTGCACTGTGTAATTTATAAAGTTATTTTATATACATTAACTTGCTGATTTCTCACAATAACATTAAAATTTGGGAGTTATTTCCATCTCACTGATGAAGAAACTGAGACTCATAAGCTACACTATCAGCAAATGGTTAGACCCAGACTCAGATGCTGAGGTTTCCATTTTATGTTCTGGGGTTTCCACTGTATCATTTTGCCTTCCTGAGGAAGGTTCCAAACCAAATCCACAGAAAAATTAAGTACAACACATTTCTTTTTCATCAGACAATATGAACTTCATGCTTAATATTAAAGAATATGATTTATGAGTCCAATTATAATCTTTAATGAAATGTAATAATGTCAAACTCATAAATATTAGACATTTTTAATCACTTTAATTGACCCTGAAAATGTTACAAATGTCAGCTGTACCTGAGTTAAATATCTTGGTTTTTAGTATTCTATTGTCACATTTGAGTTATATATACAACTAATCTCATGTGGTCAAATGGAAAACATAATTATCCTCTAATTGAGCAGTATTCATACAAAATAATTAAAGATATTTTATTTTCTCCTTTTCTGTCATGAGTTTGAGAGTGTCGATTCCATCATTGAAAGAGAAGTTTTAATAGATTTGTTTCATACATTTTCTTTATAGATAAGTACAAAGTATATGTGAGGAATAACTTAACCATTTTAGGATGGTCTATTGTACATTATTACTGGCTACTCTGCATTTCTAAATACCTCGACACTACATACTGTCTTAGTAATTTTAAAAGCACAAAGGACATAAGTAGTTTTGATAACTAAAGGAGTAATTATGAAGAAGAAAACACGAGCAAGATAGAAATAAACAAAAACTATAACTGGAACTTTCAGTGCCGTCAATCTGAAGGAATTTTAATGACACAAAACTTCTACCTGGTAGCATGCTACTTCTATCCATTGCTAATTCACACAGACGGCATCCAAAGGAGAGGGAAGTTGTAAAGAAATAAGGTGCTGTGTGAATCTGGATAGGAAACTTGTGGATGGAAATCTGTCAAAACTTAGGATTTGGTAAGTAAGAAAAAGACATTAGGTAACACCTGGAAACTGGCCAAGCTAGAAGAAATGATCATGCAACAAACGTGGACTTGAGGGAAGAGTTAGTGGAATGGGGAAAGAGTCGCAGTTGCCAGCAAAGGGAAACGGAATCTTTATACAAAATGCCTCTAATCTGGTCAGAAACCTGATCATCATGCTTAACAATTTTTTCACCCTCATTTCCCATGTCTAAACAGTCACCAAAGTCTGTAGATTTTTACCTTCTACATATGCCTTGTGTCTGCACTGCGTTTTTCTCCACTAGCACCCTAGCACAGCCACCATGATCACTCTCCCAGACCCACACTAATTCCTGGTCTTCTGAGTTGTCCTCCCACATTCACTCGGCTCCAGTCTGCTCTGCAGACCCACTCTTTCCTCTTCACCTTTTCCCATGCTTCAATGTGCTGACCTATGAGAACACATTAATGGGTTACCCCGCCCTGTGGTCCCATCAAGGTATTTCCTCTTCCAGCTCCATCTTTTCAGTGGCATGCAGGTTTGCAGCATCTCTCTGCAGCAGTGATGCCTCTTCTGAAGGCAGCTTCCTCTTCTTAGCCTGTCTGTCTCCCAATTCTAACAACCCCCTCTAATTTATCCTGCTTTAGACCTGGGGTGGAAATGTCCAACTTGTGCTGTCCTTTCCACTTTACCTTTTGTCGATACTGCTTTATTATACTCTTCAAATCATCATAGGAGAATGTGCCATGTGTTTCCTATCAGGACCCTGACTGTGATCTTGTCCCTGCCTCATTCTCCAACACAATCTCCTGATAGTTTTTTTCTTATCCCAATCCACCCAGTTTACAGTCTCACCTGCAACACATTAAACTACTTACATTTCCCTAAGTGTGTCCTTACTATTTTCAGATCTTCTTCCTCATTATTCACCTGCCCCAATATTCACCCCATAATCCAAAAATTTCCTCTTCCTGGAAACTTTGATATCCTCAACTTACCATCTTCCCGTTTGTGTTTGGTAGTCATTTGAGCTTCCGTGGCATTCTGTCACTGTGATTGCCTGTTTATTTGTCTGTCTATCCTACAGGCTCTGAATCACTATGTCTTCAGTTTCTAGTCCCCAGGGCTAATAAACTACCTAGCACATGACAGCTATTCAATAAATGAAGCAAACTATAAAGCAGTATGTACAGTCTAGCTAAGGCAATTCAGAGTCCTTTCATCAGGGCATCGTATATTATCAGCATGCTTATCTATTTTCCCCAATTTGCCCTACAAATACGATATATCTTAGTGAGAATATAGTTATCATAACCTAAATACTGCAACAAGTGCACAGAATAATGTAACTGCCTTCATCAGTCATTTATTTCCCCCAAAATGAAATGTTTAAGCTTACTTCTTAACTCTTCTTCAGTGTTGTCAAAGAAAATATAGTACCTTGAAAAGTAAAGACGACCCAGAAAACTTGGTTACGAAAGGTTTCAGAAACTTTTTAGAAGGAAAACATTATGGATTTTTTTATAGTACTCCTAGCCTTGTATCACTTGTAGTATTAATGTGCATTTACCATTTGCTTAAGTTCTCTTCGTTAAAATTCTTTCTTTTTTTATGGCTATCTTTTCTCTCTTTTATCCCACTTAAACCACATTATTCTTCACTCAGTTCTTTCGAGGACACTGTGGTGTTCCAAGTAGATTTCCTTACTCTTTTCAGGACTAAAGTGCTTATTCCTTCGACTTCTGGGAATGTTGACAGTTGATGTCTCATGGGTGAATCCTTCAAAGTTTTGTCCTTATCTGAAGGGAGCTGCAGCCACAACATCTCACTTGTTTTCCTGGGAGCAGGCCACATCTGATGACTAGTCAATGCTGAGGGTTCTCAGGGAAAAGCACACAGGCAATGGAGAACAGAAAGCCTTCTTGTGTCAGTTTGGAATAACTGGGCAGGGACATCCTAGCTCCACACGGCCTTGTGGAATTGACTGAGGCCTCTGCTGTGACTTCATTACAGCCCAACCCTCCCCTAATCTCAATCGACCTTCCTTCATTTCCCTTCCAGGGTTGACACTAAGAACATTCTTCCTATAAATTTCTGAATGTCTATCTCTATCTGAGATTCTGCATTCCAGGGAATCTGACTGTGAGAGCCTTCAACAAGGACCCCATGTGAAAAAATCAACATGAATTATTCCATAATCATATGCAAACATATGTAGGCATACACATGAATATATATAGTAAATATACAAGAGTTTTTGTTTTGTTAATAGACCTTATTATAAATTTCTTATTTTTACCATTCAAAAACACATGGTATAAATTCTTCCAGCACAATTTGTACAACTTTATGACTTTGGTTTATTCTTTTAGTGGCTACATAATATTTCATGATATTAATGTATCATAATGAATTTATTCATCTTTTGATGGGCATTCATCTTGATCACAGTTCTCTTCTGTTTTTGTTTTGGCTTCCCTGAACAATGCTGGGGCAAACATCATTGTATATGTGCTCTTATAAACTGGTACACTTATATCTATAGAATAGGTTTCCAAAAGTGGGACTGGGTTTAAGAATATGCATACTTTTTTATTTTAATACATATTGCCAGGTTTATTTCCAAAATTCTATAATATTACCATTTGTATCATTAATGCAGAGAATAATTTATGAAGCAATTCTATATGTCACTTTGATATATATTTTTCTTATCTTCTGACATAGCCAAGTGATTTTATACAAACTTTCTTTTGTAGGATGAAAATTTATAAAGAGTTCAAAAGTCTTTTTAGCTGTGATTTTTAATATAACCCCAAAAGCACAGTCAACCAAAGCAAAAATAGACAAACGGGATTTCATCATACTAAAAAGCTACTGCACAGCTAAGAAGACAACCAACAGAATGAAGCAACAATTTACAGAATGGGAGAAAGTATGTATAAACTACATACATATAATTAGGTTAATATACAAAATATATAAGGAGCTCAAAGAGCTCAATTGCAAGAAAACATTTAATCCAATTTAAAAATGGACAGAGAACCTAAATAGGCATTTTTTAAAAGAATACATACAAATACTCAAAAGATAAGTGAAAAATGTTCAACATCACTAATTAACAGAGAAATGCAAATTATAATCACAATGAAATATCACCTCATATCTGTTAGACTGGCTATAATAAAAAATAAAAATAGCAAGTGTTAGAATGTGAAGAAAAGGAAACACTTGAACACCGTTAGTGGGCACATAAAAATGATGCAGCATATCAAAAAACAGTATAGAGTTTCCTCAAAGAATTAAAAAATAGAACTATTGTATTACCCAGCAATCTCACTTGTGGATATACATCCAAAATAAATGAAATCAATATGCTGAAGAGAGATCTACACTCTCAAATTCACTGCAGCATTATTCACAATAGCCAATATGTGGTATTAAACTGTGTTAATCTATATATAAATAGATAAAGAAAATGTGGTACAGATACACAATGGAATATTATTCTGCTGAAAAAAAAAAAAGAAGAAAATGTTGTGATTTGTGATGACATGACTAAACTTGGAGGACACTCTGTTAAGTGAAGTAAGCCAGGCACAGAAAGACAAATATGCATGACCTCACTTATATGTGGAATCTAAAACAGTTAAACTTATAGAAACAGAGAATAAAATGGTAGTTAACAGGAGGTTACTGGGGGTATGGGAATATTGGTGGAAAATTGAGCATATGATACATAATTTTGGTTAGATAGGAAGAATAAATTAAAGAGATCTTTTGTACAACATGGTGACTATAGTTAATAGCAATGTATTGTATACTTGACAATTGCTAAGAGAGTAGATTTTAAGTGTTCCCACCTCAAAATAATAAGCATGTGAGGTAATGCATATGTTAATGAGCTTGTCTGAGTCATTCTATAATATATATATCAAAACAAGTTATATGCCATAAATATATATTTTTTATTGCCAAATAAACAAAAACTTTTAAGTGCTACTTGCATACCAAAACAAAAAATAAACACTTTTTAAAAAAATTTCACTAACTAGTAGAAGTGGTAACAGCATAAAAATGGAGAATTCTTTTTTTGAGAACTCTTTTTAAAATCAGAAGTACTACTATCAATTGTAGGGCAAGTCTAGCTTTCTTTTACGTTAGTGTTAGAACAGAGCTAGAAGTTATGATTGGTCTACTTAATTTTACTTAATTTTTTTTTATTCAGACCTAAAAGCAATAGAAAGCAACCAACCCTTTTTCCCCTGAAGTTGGATATTATAAAGCATTTACATGTTTCTAAAAATCAGTGATAACTGGTAAGAATTATTAGAGCCAGAGATCTCTCATGATCCTAGAAGTAAATATTAGTTTTGAAAGCAGAAAACAATGGTGTTCTATT
>NW_006999145.1:0-3401 GCF_000164805.1 Carlito syrichta | reverse complement strand
TCAAAGAATTAAAAATAGAACTATTGCATGACCCAGCAATCTTACTTGTGGATATACATCTAAAAGAAATGTAATCAACATGCTGAAGAGAGATCTACACTCTCAAATTCATTGCAGCATTATTCACAATAGCCAATATGTGGTATTGAACTAAGTGTTCAATAACTATATATAAATGGATAAAGAAAATGTGGTACACATACACAATGGAGTATTATTCTGCTGTAAAAAAAAAAGAAGAAGAAGAAGAAGAAAATGTTATGATTTGTGATGACATGACTGAATTTGGAGGACACTCTGTTAAGTGAAGTAAGCCAGCACAGAAAGATAAATACTGCGTGATCTCACATATATGTGGAATCTAAAACAGTTAAACTTATAGAAACAGAGAATAAAATGGTAGTTACTGGGGGTAACAGGAGGTTACTGGGGGTATGAAAAGATTGGGGGAAAATTGAGCATATGGTACAAAATTTCAGTTAGATAGGAAGAATAAATTGAAGAGAACTATTGTACAACATGGTGACTATAGTTAATAGCAATGTATTATATACTTGAAAATTGCTAATAGAGTAGATTTTAAGTGTTCCCACCACAAAATAATAAGCATGTGAGGTAATGCATATGTTAATTAGCTTGCCTGAGTCATTCTATATATATATATATATCAAAACATGTTATATGCCATAAATATATTTTTTCTTGCTAAATAAACAAAAACTTTTAAGTGCTACTCGCATACCAAAACAAAAAATAAATAATTCTTTTTAAAAATTCACTAACTAGCAGAAGTAGTAACAGCATAAAAATAGAGAATTCTTTTTTTTTTTAAATCAAAAGTACTACTATCAATTGTAGGGTAAGTCTATCTTTCTTTTAAGTTAGAACGGAGCTAGAGGAATGCTGATACAATTTGGCTTTATATAGCACAAGCAGGTTAGCAGACACGGAACACGCATCTGAGAAGACTGAGCTATAGTCTGGCCTCTGCGGCCAATTAGCCACTCGTCTTGGCCAAATCAATTCACTTGCTATGTCATAGTTGTCACTGCTGTTGAAGGAAATAATGACAGCTTATCCAGAGAATATTTGCAGAGATAAAGTAGTGTGTATAACATTTCTGGGTCTACCATAATATAGGAAATAAAAAGAGAAATAAAACTAATTAATTCCAGATCCTTGTTTCAATCCCTGTTCTTGAAAGCAGCTATGGTTTCTTTAGTTCTTTAAAAAAAAAAAATTTGGTGACCCCTCCTTGTATTCTTCTAACACATTTTTATTTTATTAAGCTATCACTTGCAGAAAATCATTTTGGTTAACACATCAGTTATGTGACTTTAAGAAAGTAATTCTATTCAATTAATGGAGGAGGACTTAAAAATGCAGGTTTTAATTAAACAGATGTGGGTTTGAATTCTGACTCTATCATAGTGACTGGGCGATGGCAAGTGGAATATGACAAAAATGTTAGATTTTTATAATTATTATAAATGGATATTATTTCATCTGACCCTCCTCCCAAGTCTAATACGAAATTAGAACATGACATATCCATTATTCATAATATTTGTAAAAGAAATAATGCTGTTCTGCACTGATGCCCACAAAATATCTATTAAGGAGAAGACTTAAGTGATACTTTTATGGAGTCTGAATTTATTTTCTCTAAATGGCTAAAGCTCTAAAACAACTTGCAACTTCCCAGTTGCACCATAGTACATGAGCCATACATAATGCGTTCAACTCTTCAAAAGACTTAACTCTTCACAGATCATTAATCTATAATGAAAAATAATTTATGAGAATCGTTGACTTACAAAGGTGACTTCCTTGTAATGAATTCAAAGCTCCTTCAACTAATGGTAAGTCAAGGTTCAGCAGAGTGTTCAAACAGCTTAGCCACAAAAGTGACCAGATGTCTTTTTGAAGGACCTAGAAGAAATAAAAAAGATATCCCTTAGTCTCTCTCTTCTTACTATAAATAATACTTCAAAAGCAAAAATACCACCTGGTTATTCTGGAAATGTGAGCTTGTGTTGTTTTCAGTCACACTTGTAAGTAACACGTGTGATTTTTTTTTCTTTGCACTCAAAATTTAGGTAAATAAAACAGAAGTATTTTACAAACATATAGTCTAAGAAAATAAGTCAACATTCCCTTCCTCCAGTTCATTTATTTTTCTTTCCTAATTCAATTCTTAAACTTTATCTTTAAGAATCAGCTCAAGTCTTACATCCTTCCGTATCCATTACAAGTGTTAAAGACTACGTTAGTCCATCGTATACTTTATTTTAGTTCATATCTATAAATTGGGCAAATTAACACAACCCAAGCAAGTAAAAAATCTAGGATTTCATAAAACCTATAGACTTTAAACCTGAATTTTGCATTTACCTTGGAGGGAGGCAGCCTGATTTTTTTTCTATTCATAGAAGTTTAAAAGTCTTATACAAGGGAGGACCCCTAAAAACAGAATTTATTTATTTATTTTCACGTGTTTAAATTTCAGTCACTTTCAAAATATTCACCAATTAA
Organism: Carlito syrichta; assembly: GCF_000164805.1. Lineage (NCBI taxonomy): Eukaryota > Metazoa > Chordata > Mammalia > Primates > Tarsiidae > Carlito > Carlito syrichta. The sequence continues at coordinate 866 of NW_006999145.1, read as the reverse complement.
TGCAATTCACCTATCGAGATACTTTTTCCTCTGCTCAAAACAGTTTTTGAACTCGTCAATTTTGATGCCTTTTAGTGCTTCTGCTATTTTTTGTTTCACTTCTTCCACACTGGCAAAACGATTCCTTTTGAGGACTTTTTTCATCCAGGGAAACAACAACAACAAAAAGTCACTCAGGACAAGAGTCAGTAAATAGGGAGAGTGAGGCACGGGAGTTATATCGTTTTTGGTCAAAAACTGCTGAACACACAGCACAGTGAAGGCAGGTACGTTCCTAAATCACCCACCGTGAAATGGGCAAATGTGTTGAAAGAACCTCCAAAAGCAATATTAACTGAAGCCAAATGCAGCCTCTCACAACAATGCTAGCTGGTAAACTGATGCCAGTGGGTTCCTAGAACACTTACCTGGCAGGAGAAACCTGAATTATAAGAGGCCCATCCTCCAAAAATAATTCCGTCTTATGGGGGAGTCCCCCTTCATATTATATACAGACTGAAGGATTTATTATATATATTATATTTGGGCTCGTTTGAACAGTCTCCATTTCATATCTTTCTCATCAATCATAAATGGATGGCATTACTCACATTCAAAAAGATAGACGATAACATACAGTAAAATAGCTCCAAATTATTTTCCCAAATATGTGTGTAAGTTTTTATTCCAGCTTTCATGTCAGGAAAATATTTTCGACCTATCTACAGATTCAGTCTATCTGATAGTTGTTCTTGCTAGTTTGCTTAGGGAATATCTTAAATAAGCAATCTCTTGGGAGTCATATTAAAGGACTTAAGCTTCAGATAAAAGAAAATACCCATGGCCAGACCAATGGCTGAGGCAGGAGGAGCCCTTGAGGACAGGAG
>NW_006999144.1:0-824 GCF_000164805.1 Carlito syrichta | reverse complement strand
TCTTCATTTTGAAGCAGATGGAGGTGAAGGATGAAATACCCCTATTTGTCATTTTATTGTTCTCAGACTACTTTCTGCTTGAGAAACTCTTGGAAATGAAGTTGAAGAGAGGAGAAATGAAAGAAGGAGCAGAAATGATAAGAACCCAACGTAGAATACTTATTACTTAAAGAACGTTACTGAGTATCTCACTTAAAGAGACTAATTCTGGCATAGAGGATGACACCCCTCCCTACTCCAGTTTTCAGACCTATCCCTTCTTAACTATTTTTCTTTCTACCAAAATGCCTTCATGTCTACCTCTTTATTTTTATATCTGTCTACTATCTAGCTGTCTACTTGTCCATCTATATGTTTATCAGATGTTAACAGTGATTAATTATCCTTCATTGAACTGGAATTCTATTTTGCTTTTAAAGGTTTCTTTCCTACTTTATGTATTGCTTAAATTTTTAAGTATAAGTAAATTATTTTTAAAATAAAATACCAAATAAGGAATGAAGTAATCTAATTTTTATGAAACAAAAGTAATTAATTAATGACTTAAGGAGATAGAATTGTTGATGATGACTGAAACCACAATTTTTAGCATAAATTCATAAATTTAAATCTATGACTATATATCATATGTACAGTATGTGTATGTATATATATATAATTGTGTGTGTATGTATGTGTGTGTGTATATATACACACACACATACATACATATACATTCAAAGAGAGAGAGATAATGACAGAGAGAGATTCCTTTTCCCAGTAGAGCTGAAGAAGTGATCTCTGTGCTCACTCAGCATAGAGGCCCCTCACGCCCCAAATTCTGA
>NW_006999143.1:2626-3459 GCF_000164805.1 Carlito syrichta | reverse complement strand
CCCTTCTTGATAAAAACCCTTGAACATCTAGGCATACAGGGAACATACCTCAAAATACTAAAAGCCATCTACAAGAAACCCACAGCCGGCATACTCCTAAATGGACCAAAATTGGAACCAATGCCCCTGAAAACTGGAACTAGACAAGGATGCCCACTCTCACCCACTCCTGTTCAACATAGTATTAGAAGTCCTAGCTAGAGAAATCAGAGAAGAGAAGGCAATCAGAGGTATTCAAATAGGAAAAGAGGAAGTCAAGTTATCTCTCTATGCAGATGATATGATGGTGTACCTTGAAAACCCAAGAGAATCTGTCAAAGGCCTCCTTACATTGATAAAAGCCTTTGGCAAAATCTCAGGATACAAAATAAATGTACAAAAGACAATCGCATTTCTCTACACCAATAATAAGCAAACAGAAACCCAAATAAAAAACATGATTCCATTCACAATAGCCACCAAAAAAATGAAATACCTTGGCATCTTCCTAACCAGAGACGTGAAAGACCTTTACAATGAAAATTACAAAACACTGCTCAAAGAAATCAAAGATGACACAAAACAAGTGGAAAAATATCCCATGCTCGTGTATCAGAAGAATCAACGTTGTGAAGATGTCCATCTTACTTAAGGCAATCTACAAATTCAATGCAATACCCATTAAATTACCAACAACATTCTTCTCAGACCTAGAAAAAACAACACAGGAATTCATGTGGAAGCACAAACGTCCAAGAATAGGCAGAACAATCCTCAGCAAAAAAAACAAAGCAGGTGGTATCACAATACCAGACTTCAAACTTTACTATAAAGCTACATCATCAAAACAGCTT
>NW_006999143.1:0-984 GCF_000164805.1 Carlito syrichta | reverse complement strand
TCAACTGCATTCTTATTAATAATTTCTCATATTAAATTATCTCTATTAAAACTGGAGTTACTTGAATTTCTTGATGTGTCTGTCTAATTTTTGTGTCTGAAAAGGCAATGTTTTAATTCAGTATAGTAGAGGCTATACTGAAGGACAAATTAACCCTAAATCATAGTGACAAGATTGTATTATTAGCAATTAGTAAAACCTATCAGGTAAATTTTGACAAATGGAATACATGGTACTATTTCTACTGTCTAAGCGGAATCTAATTGATGGGTTTAATTAGAATGTAACAATTGTTCTATTTATGTAATGTTATTTATAACACTGTCTAATTATTTTCAGCATCATTATTTGCAGAATCATTATTTTGGAACAAGAGTTGTTTAATTATTTACACAATCGTGCTATGTGCGAGACATGAAAGGATCAGACATAGGTAGTAATTAATGATCACCCTAGGAAGGTGAAATTGAAATCTATCCGTTTGTCTAAATATCCAATCCCCAAAAACCTCTTCTTATCAACTCTTCCAATGAGAGTTCCTGTATCTTCTTAATTATATGTTAAGAGAATATGTGTTTTTATTGTGTGGATTTTATCTATATATTTTCAACTACTCATCAAATTTTTGCATTATCTGCCCATAACATTCTATTCTGACTTTTGTTATTAATACCCAGTGAATATGATTGGTATCTGTTTAGTTGCTTTTGTATTTTGTATATGACAAAGAAAATAGTAACATTTCACTAGTAGATTACAAGTACTATCGAATGGATTTTGTAATCCAAAAAATCTGTGTCTGTCTTGCTTGTACCCCTTCAATTTTCAGTGTTATTATTTTTAATGGAGCTATTAACATTATCTCATAGTATTTTTAGAAGGATTTATTTAGAAGATGCACATGAATGTTATTCACAATAGACACTAAATTATTATGGGACAATATTATATTATTTTGGCACTCAAGTTCTGAGTAGTTCATTT
>NW_006999142.1:0-1064 GCF_000164805.1 Carlito syrichta | reverse complement strand
CCTCCACACATCTCTGGGGCTTGCTATGCAGGGCTGCAGTGCATGTCCAATGGGGGCAGGACCCTGGAGAACCCCTCCTCAGACCGCTGGGTGGATGTCAGTACTCTCCTTGGCAGAACTGGGAACGGTCTGGACAGATGGCAGGCAGCCTGGGGCCTGGTGGAGGGCTTCTCACGCGGTGTCTCCTGCCTTAGCAAGGTCAGCGGTCACTGAATGGTGTCTTATGCAGAAATGTGCACCCTTGTACTCATAAGATAATGCTAGAATGCCCAACATCTCCAAGGAATCCAAGGATGGGCTCTTAGGAAATCAGATGGCCAATCTGGAAATACCTGTAAAATCCCTGTGTCTTGTCTGCTCCCGTGGTCCTGAGCCAGGCTGGATGAGGGGGTGACCACAGCCTCATGGCGTGGGGATGGTGCCCAGCAGCCTGTCACGGGCAGAGTTGAGCCCCTAGGAAGCACTGGGATTGTTCATCAGGGTCTCACAGCCAAAGAAGATGGGCAACAATATCGTAGACAAAAATTTGACAGCCAACGGGCCACCAATTATGACAGCAATGCAAGTTGCTGCGGCTGTACGCTGGAGTCCCCTTGCAGAGTCTCCAGATCTGATTTCATCATCAAAGACGTGACCTGCCCAGAGGCTGGTGCCAGTTCCAACACTCAGAGGGAATAGGCCAGCCATCTTCAAGGACAGGGAGGAATGAGAGCCTCTCTGCTTGGCAAGAGCGGGCCCGTGACATTTAGAGTATTATTTAAGAGCAACTGAGATGCTTGGGGCAAAGTTTTACATGATGACTTGTGCTTTCTGGAGGAGCATATTTCAAGTCTCCCGAGACAATAAGTGTTCAACTTACAGAGAAGAAAATCAAAAGCCAGTGTGGAAATAGGAGGCTACCTCCAAACTGTTCACCTGGACCCTGAGAAAAGGAGTGAGCTCTCGGAAAACTTTGCAGTGCTTCGTGGGCTCTGGCCAGCTGGGGCGGATACCTGCTCCAGACGACACAAGCAAAGGCCACACTCCATTGAAATCAACTGTCCCCCTTCTGCAAAGCCCAGAGA
>NW_006999141.1:0-1470 GCF_000164805.1 Carlito syrichta | reverse complement strand
TCTATTCATAATAGCAAAAACATGGAAACAACCATGTTGCCCATCGAAGTTGGACTGGATAAAGAAAATGTGGTACATATACACAGTGGAATATTATGCAGCCAAAAAGAAAGAAAACTTTTTTTTTTTTTGAGTTGGAGTCTCACTGTGTCACCCATACTGGCGTGCAGTGGCCGGGAGCAGCCTCGACCTGCTGGGCTCCGGCGATCCTTCCGCTTCAGCCTTCCCAGTAGCCAGAATTACAGGCATGCGCTACCACGCCCGGCTGATTTTTTGATTTATTGTAGAGATGAGGTCTCCTTGTCCAGGCGGTTCTCAAACCCGCGGGCTCAGGCAATCCACTCACTTCAGCCTCTCAAAGGCATGGGATTACAGGCTGAGCCACTGAACCCGGTGGAAAACTTTTTTTAAATTTATTTTTTCAAAGAATAATTATTAAATTATTGTTGTTATTATTATTATCGCTAGACACTATTTTAAATGCTGTATGACAGTCAAGACCAGACATTGTCACTATTTTAATGGTATTTACCTTGCTGGAGAAAGGGAATTCATGGCAATGGTGACATATACCAACCATTGAATATATTGAATATATTGAAATAGTGACGTCAGGAGGGCTCTCAGGTAGAGGAAAATTTGTAAGGCCTAAGAAAAACTGTAGTTTCAAAGAATGATGGGAGTTCAGAACAGCTGGCAAGTGGGATACCATTACTGAGAGTCCTAGAGGTGGTGCTGGAGGCTGGATAATCACTTACCTGTGAAAAGGTAGAGGTATGCAAGAAAGTCAGAACCCAGATAGAGGCAGTCTCTAGTTGAAGAACTTTCCATGGGAAAGTCATTGAAGAATTTTAAGTGGAGCAGTGAACTGATTATGTCTTTTTAAAACTACACCGTATGCGGTGATGGAGTGACTGGAATGAGGTCCATGAAATGAGGAGACCAGTTAGGGCACTTACAGTGGAATAAATATGAGGGACTGTGATTGGTGTAGGCTGATTAGGAGTCCATGGGATGGAAGGGTAAGCAACAAATCCTGATCATTTGCATGAGAAACGCATTCATATCTCAGGTCCTCACTTTATGTTTTAAGAACACACAAACCTCCCTGAATTCCTTCTCTAAGGAGCTCATAAGCTCTGGGAGTCCATTCAACACCATGAGTCACAAAAAATTATTTTACTACCGTTTTTCTTTGGGGACTATTTTCTCATTTAGAGTTTGGAGATGGGTTTTTGGAGATGGCTTTTGGAGTGGTAAAAGAGATTTTTGCTGACTCCTTAGCAAGTCTTCTGTAGGTAGTTTCATTTTATGGGCATAAAATATTCTTAGTTTCCATATTTAAGAACTCAGTCACATATTAACTGGTAAACTCCCACTTTCCTATCTTATTTCAAAGACAGATTGCGCTGTTTAGTACTGTGACTTGTCAAGACCTGTATGTAAGAACGTCTGACTTAATAGTGTATA
>NW_006999140.1:0-929 GCF_000164805.1 Carlito syrichta | reverse complement strand
TTATCTCCCAGGCAATTTTAAGTCTTAAGTCGGCAGAGAAAGAAAATATGCATCCTTATCCCAGAAGTCTGATGACAAGTCAACCAGCTACAATCCTGGAATTAATGGGTAAAGAGAGAAGTTAAAAGATTCCTGGGCTTCCACCAGATCTTCAGATAAAGAAAGTTATCACCTGAGAGAACAGTTTGCCTCAGCATGTCAGGGCTCTTCTAAACAACTATGGATCACGGAAGTCCCTCCTGGGCAGCTGGCTGACCCCTTTAAGCATCTGTGATATCTTTGGATTTTTGCCCTAAGCTCCACCAGATGTACTAGTCTCTTGTCAGGTGCAGGGTTTTTCAGCTTCCCTGTCCCAGGGCCTTACAAAGTAAATGACTTCCCTGCTCCTAGGCTGTCTGAGGGAGCACTTGGAGATTTGGTTTGCAGGTAGACACCTTCTTCTTCCTGCTTCTGTGGTTGACTAACAATTCCTTCCCTCTTTTCTGCCCCAAACTTATACAAACTGATTCATCTGCCCAGTGGTGACCTTAGAAGGAGAAAGGAGGCTAGCCCAGTACTTAGCCTACCATCTTTTCAGTGGAAGGATTGCCTGGACTCAGCAGGTCGAGACTGCTGTGGCCATGAGCGTGCCACTGCACTCCAGCCTGGGTGACAGAGTGAAACTCCAACTCAATAATAATAGTAATAATAATAATAATCCTTTGAAAACTATCCATTAGATTTGTGGTTTTCTATAATTTTTTTATCACATTATATGTTTTTTAAGAATAAGTACTTTATCTTTTAATATTCCCTTATCTTCATGCTTTCATTATCATGGCGTCAGTTTACATTTGAAATTCAATAAATATCTTCTGTTCCCAGAATTCAGGTTAGACCACTTTTACAAACAATTCCAAGTCATACCTCTAGATGGAGCACATGGTATA
>NW_006999139.1:0-944 GCF_000164805.1 Carlito syrichta | reverse complement strand
TGCACTATAGCTTGGGGCACAGACTGAGACTCTATTTCTAAGAGGAAAAAAAAAAAAGGCAGCCATGGGATGAATAAAAAGAACTCAAGAGTGGAAAAACCCAGTCTAAAAGGACAAGGCAGGGAGGACGGAATACACACACACAAACTGAGGCTGAACAATCGTGGGAACGATGGCTACAGGACAGGATGTAAGTAGTATAAACCTCGACAATGTAAAATACAAACTCATAACGAACTCATAATGTTTGGGAGGGGAGGAGCTGGGAAATGGTGAGCTCATTTCCTTCTCCTAAATCGCAGGTTGTCAAAAGATGCCATCTCTAGTTGAAATATGTTGGAAGAATGAATCCAGCTGCTTAATAGTTGTCTTTCTTTTAGAGAAATAATTTAGAAGACGCATAATTATTTACAGTTTGGTAATTTTTTTAGTTGTATTTAGATTTTCTTTTGTTCTGTTAAATTTAAATACAGTACTTTTCCTAAAAAAGAGCATGTATTGTATGAGCCCATTTTTGTAAAAAAAAAAAAAATTCTTTTCTCTGAATATGAGCGAAGAGAGTCTCCACTGAGGTTCTCTAGGTATCATTCATGATTATTTCTGGGGGTGTCAGATTTCCAGACCATTTGAAAAGTTTGCTTTTATACTCTTCGATGTTACCCGAATTTTCTTTTCTGAGTTGGAGTTTCACTCTGTCACCTAGTCTGGAGTGCAGTGGCAACACTCACGGCTACCGCAGGCTCAACCTGCTGGGCTCAAGCGATCCTTCCGCCTCAGCCTTCCAAGTACCTGGAACTACAGGTGCACGCTACCATGCCCAGCTAACTTTTTTGGTTTATTGTAGAGATGAGGTCTTGCCAAGTTGCCCAGGCTGGTCTTGAACACCTGGGCTTAGGCAATCCTCTTGCCTCGGCCTCCCAAAGTGCTGAAATTACAGGCTTGAG
>NW_006999138.1:0-989 GCF_000164805.1 Carlito syrichta | reverse complement strand
GAGTGAGACTCCACCCGCCAAAAGAGAGAGAGAGAGAGAGAGAGAGAGAGAGAGAGAGAGGATTAGCCTGGGCGACAAGAGTGAGACTCCACCCGCCAAAAGAGAGAGAGAGAGAGAGAGAGAGAGAGAGAGAGAGAGAGAGAGGATTTCCATTCCAAAATCCATTGAAAACTGTGCTTCAGGGTAATTTCTTGTTTTCATCAAAGTATCTGTTTCAGCTAAAGTCAGCACATTTAAGAACCAACAGATCGTTGGTGAGCACACTGCCTGCCCTCCTCCAGGAGACACCACCACCCACCACAACCACCCAGTTCCCTCGTGTCGGAGTCTCCCATTTTGTGGACTCCTTTGGTTCAGCCTCACATTTATCACAGTTAAATCTGCATAATTCCTTGCAATCCAGATTATGATAACAAACAGCTTCCACTGTACAACATTTCCTGTGCTAGGCTGTGTGCTAGACTTGCATATACACCCCTCGTTGTTCCTTGGGATACCCCTACAGATGGAGAAACCAAGGCACATCTGAAAAGCAGAGGAGGGTCCAGCTCAGGGCTGACACACCCCCAGGATCTGCTGCTGGCTCCACAACTCAGATGTGCTTTTCTTTAGCCCTCAGTGAGGCAGAGGCATCTTTGAGGGCAGATCTCCAGGTGTCTGAGTCTTCTCATCCCTTTCAGAAAGTCTCCATCACATCATACCATGACTCAGGGGAATCCATCCCCTGCCCACTGGACCAGAGGCAAACACCAGGAGTCAGCCTAGTGCATGTGCACTCTGGCACCACGATGTGGTGCCTCCAAACGGATGATTCTTTGTAACCTTTTAATAGAATAATGAAATTTAGCAGCTTTGAAACTGAAGTAGATGCAGAGGCACAATATTTTCTCCCCTAAAAATTAGAAACTGCTAAGAACTTTAAGTGTCCCGTTATTCAGCACAGGCCTGTTCTTAACAACTAATGTAAACCTGCAGCCTCAACTTCCTGG
>NW_006999137.1:0-1231 GCF_000164805.1 Carlito syrichta | reverse complement strand
TATTCCTTCATTTACTCAACAAACATTGAGTGAGTGCCCCAAGAAGCCAGGTCAGCGACAGGCATTGAGGGGACACAAAAGAGGGAGAAGACATGGATCTTATCCTCAAGTGAAATAAGACAATGGCAATAATAGAGGTGATGATGGTGAAAGATGCTGGTGGGGTTGACAAGGATGATGGAGAAGACGGTGGTGGTGGTGATGGTTATGTGGGTGAAGACGGTGTTGGTGGTGACAGGGATGGGGATGATGGTTGAGATGGTGCTGAGCTCACATTTACCAGCACTTACTTTATACCAGCCCTTACTTTATACCAGGGCTCTTACCGAGCTTATTACATTATCTCATTTCATTAGAACGCACAGTAGACCTTGCTGCACACATTCTGCAGAGGGTATTGTACCACACCCATGATGGGTAGAGAGGAAGGTGGGAGAGGCTTGAGAGGAGTGGCATGGGCTTGGGTGGGATTTGGACATGCAGAGAAGATTGGAGAACATCTGGAGTGAGGAAGCCCCCGGGGGGCAAGGACACCCTCCCACGGCAAGGGTCCCTTCTGTGTGGGCCATCTGAGCTCTAAGGGCTACAGAAGGAGGGGCCGTGGGAACGGGGTCCTGGGCTGGGAGACCTGCCTGAAGGTTCACCCTGGAGGCTGCAAGGGTCACAGAGGGTGGTCTGTCCTGTGAGTGAGCATGGAGCATCCATAGCCCAGATGCCTTGTGTCTTCCCCGAGGATGACAATGTGAAATAAGAAACTGATGGATCAGAAAGGAGGGAACACCTATGGGGCACCAGGGCTGAAGAGTCCAGGCAATCTCTCCAGCATAGCAGACCCTCATGGTGGCCCTTCCACAGCGGTGCCCGCAGAGGCCAAGGTGTACCAGGGGCATGCCATGTGGTTTCACGGGAGGGGACACGTGCCCTGATGTGTATCCAGAGCTCATGCCTTGATCTGCCCCTAGGCCCCTGTCTGTGTTGTGCCCCTGCCTGATGTGCCATCCCCACCCTCTACCTGGAGAATACCAGCCCACCTCAGCTCAGTGTCACCGCCTCCTCCAGGGAGCCCTCTCTGTACCCCCAGGCAGAGATAGACACAGCCTCCCCAGCATGACTGGTCACTGTCCCTCTGGCTTCCTGGGTCCTAGAGCCCATCGCATGGTTTGGCCATCACTCATGTGAATCTGCCTCCTCAGCCAGACTCTGTTGTACCGTAGCTGAGAGCCGTGTCTCC
>NW_006999136.1:0-1427 GCF_000164805.1 Carlito syrichta | reverse complement strand
TGTGACTACCAAGAAAAAGACCACACACAGTAACATTCAAAGTGTCCCAAGTAAAGACATACGTACATACAATAATGAATAAGGGACAACCATAGTCCCTTACTCAGTTCTTTTTGTCCTCATTGGGATGAAGAAAGGAGATTTGATAGCAGTGCTTAATTTCTTTTCATGAGCAGCAGAATGCTAGAGCTGGATAGAGTGGCCCTTGACACACATCAATCCATTTTCCCTATGAGGAAAAGAAGCCAGGGAATGAAAATAAATTATCATGTGAGGCACATCTACCTAGCAAAGGTGTTTGATTTAAAACGCCTGACCCCAGCTCAGAGAATTACACCACTGGCAAGTTTTCTGCCTGAAGGAACATATTCAAAAAGGAACTTGGAAAGAAGAGAGTAAAGTGAATTGCCAGATGGGTTAATAAGAAGAGTTTTCCATATGTCTTCTAGGCTTTCTCCATGGGATTCTGTGAGAAAAGTGAGTCCTAACTCCCAAGGCTTTCACTGTGCGTAATGAAATTTGCTTCCCCAACCATGCATCTATCCTGGCACTAGCTAAGTACCATCCTTGGAGGAACTGGGAGAACAGTCATTCAAATCATTTCCTGTGTTCTGTGATTCAGACGAAGTGTGCCAGTTGAGAAAGATAAGATCCTCTAGCATGGAAAACAGATTAACAGCAGGTAGGCAATGGCAACCAGAAGTAGGAGATTTCAAAAATTAAGGAAACAGCTTGATGTAGGGAGGCAAGGTGAGAACATGGGCTTTGTGTCAATCTGAATTAAGTGCAAATCTCAGCTGTGCTCCTTACTGGCTGTGCCACACGAGAGGATGGCTTAACTTTTATAAGTCTGATTTTCTTCATCCGTAAATAGAAATAATAACACCTGCCTCTCAATATCCTTGTACAAATTAAATAGGATAATGTATGTGAAGCACTTGGTCCAATAGAGATACTTAATACATATTTTAAAAAGGAAATTTGACCAAATGTAATGAAGACGATCTTTGGAGTTGGATAGATTTGGGTGCTGCCACTGGTCTCCTCTAAGGTGCTGTTTCCTCTAAGGTGCTGTTTCCTCTAAGGTGCTGGAGACATTGTAGAAGCTCAGAAAAAGGTCAGCTTCTCCCTGGGTACTTTTCTGTCTATCAACCTGCGAATACACAGCAAAAGTTCGCAAGCTGTAGAGTGCCCCAGAATCACCTGGAGGCTTGTTCAAACAGATTGTTGGGACCCATCCCAGAGTTTCTAGTTCAGTGGGGTTGGGGTAAAATTTATATTTCTAACGTGTTTCCCAGGTGATCCTGGAGTAATTTGTTAATCGCCCTTTGATACTCATATAGATATAGAGCAATTGCTTGTGGTTGCTCAAGGAACAAGTCTTGAGTCCACCGAGCTCCTTTCTGGGTTTCCAATGGAAAGTTCTA
>NW_006999135.1:0-1180 GCF_000164805.1 Carlito syrichta | reverse complement strand
TTAAAATTTAAAATCTCAAAATTCAGGGATTATAGTTACTAAATTCATGTCTTGACTCAGTGAATAAAAAGATGACTCAAAACCATTGTTCAAGACTCTCAGAATCTAGAATGTAAGACAAAAAATTAAGTCAAATGCTGCAACAATGTGGTATGTGCCCTATTAGAATTAGAAACAAGTGCTATGGAAACCTAGAAATGGGTTAATTCTACAAAAAGTGGCAGTGGTAACTGGAAGTGCCCAGGTATGTTTCTAATTGGCTGTGACACAATGGTCTGACCATTGAAGATGAGTAAGATTTCACCAGGATGTAATGATAGGGCATTGTATAGGAGGAAGAAAGTTGAAACCATGTGGTATCTCATATCCAGTTAAGTCTGGGAATTCTGAGTAAATGTGGGGACCTAGAAATGCTTTTCAACAGTTTGATCACAGCTTTTGTCTTGAAAAATAATTGTCTAAGCCATTTTTCATATTATGATAGAGAGACTCATAAGATGATCCCATGGTCTCTCTAGCATTCTGCCCTTGTGTGAGCTCCTCTCCCTGAGTGTGAACAGGATCTGTGACTTGCTTCTAGAAAACAGATTATGGTAAGATATATGTGCTTATGTATATACAATTTTGTGATTACAAAGATTGTAGTACCGAACTGGCTGAAATCTTTCTTCTTTACTGGCTTTGAGGAAGCAAGTAGCCGTGGTGAGAAATTCCACATTGAAAAATAGGAGTGGCCTTCTCCAGGGGATTAAGGCAAAAATACTAAAATCCTGAGTCTTACAGCTGTGCTAAACTGAATTCTGACAACAACCTGAAAGAGTTTGAAGTGGATACTTCACCAGTCAATTCTCAGATGAGACCATAGTCTCAACTGACACCTTGACTGCAACCTTTCAGAAGACCTAGGGAAGCTGTGCCTAAAATCCTAACCACAGAGACTATAAAATAATCCATGTATATTGGTTTAAGCTGCTAAATTTAGAATAATTTATTATGCAATAACAAATTCCTAATATCCATATTTAAAGAGAGACTCAGTAGCTTACATAAATGAGGACCAAATACTTTCAATAAGGGTGGAAACTGGCTCTATACTCACCCCAGAGGATTGTGAGAAGGCAAAAAAATAGCAAAGAATTGAAAAATAAAATATTCATACTTGTGTATCTGACTTTTCCCT
>NW_006999134.1:0-1235 GCF_000164805.1 Carlito syrichta | reverse complement strand
TCCTAGGCCCATGAAGGCGACAATCCTTGGAATGAAACCAACGCAATAGAAGACCAAGCATCCAGATAGGAGCAAGTTGGATCCTTGATGGCAGTATGGAGCCATTAGATGAGTTAACCAAAGCCCATCTTACCACTGGGCTTTCCAGTTTAATCAACCAATCAATTGTCTGATTATTTGAAACATCCTAGCTAACTGGGGATCAAGTGGGTAGGAGTTGAAAAGTCATTTAGAGAGATGATGAGTACTAAATTCCTGCGGGATATAGAGGGGCCACGTCCAGGAAACAGCTACAAAGTAGACCTTGGACCTTGAACTCAGGATAGAGGTTTAGACTCAGTAATGGACTTGAGAGTCAACAAAATATCTTTCAGTCAGCTACTATTATGTAGCAAACCACCTCCTCAACTTCAGAAGCATGTAAGATCACTCATACTTCTGTCTGCAGGTTGGTTGGGGCGGTTCTGCCCATCTTTGCTAAGCTTAGTTAAACTTAGGCTCCAGACAATTTTATTCAGGCTCATTCTGTGAGTTTCTCATTTTTCCTGGACAAGCCAGTTACTTCAGGCTATTCTCCTTGTGAAAGTAGAAGTACCAGAGGGCAACCCCAGCCCTGCAAACACCGTTAAGTTTCTGGATGCAGGAACCTCTTCTACCATTCCATTGGCCAAAGCAAATCACACAATCAAGTCCAACCTCAATGGGCTGGGGACATATATTCTGCATCTACTCCGAAGTTGTATTGAAAATGGTGTGGTTGCAGGGAGAAATTTAAAACTTGGAACAACATTGCCCTCTACCACATAGTACATTTCAGATGGAACTCTAAATGAAATATTCCCAAGAAATTATGTCAGAGGAGATAAGAAGATAACAGTGGCTATAGAGCAGAAGGTGGACACGTAAAAGAGAATCTCCATTTATTCATTCCACAAAGATTTAAAGAGTGCTAATGATGGGTTGGGTTCTGCTCCTGTTTCCAGGAGAAAGAATAAATAAATAAATAAATAAATAAATAAATACCTTGCTTAATGAAGCTTCTATTCTCAAAGTAAGAAATTGAAGAGACCAACATATATCAGATAAATAACAAAATATGTAGAATATTCATTATTAAGTATTAGTGAAAAAAATATAAAGCAAAAAATAGAAGTAAGTATGTAGTGATGGGAAGGGGACTTGGAATTTCAGTGTCAGTGGCCAGAGAAGGGTGCCCCAGCAGGTGTCTTGTGAGG
>NW_006999133.1:269289-313172 GCF_000164805.1 Carlito syrichta | reverse complement strand
AGTGCAGGTTATCACACAAAGTGTAGGGCCTGGTTGATTTTTAAACAGTTGAGTATGGTGAGTGTTCATTTTAGTGTAGAGACAGGCCTGTACTGCACTAAGAAGAGGATCCCACAGTGCAAAGGAGGTGAATTTGGTCATCAGAGCTGCCTTGCCTTACCATTTGTGACATGGACCAGCTGCGGTAGCTGAAGGTGATGCCAGTCTCTTCCCTGCAGCTGCCGTGGGAGAGAGATCAGGCAGAGTAGCAGCTACTCAGCTGAAAACTGTTGTTCCCCATCTGGATTTTATTATCCTTGTGAAATAAAGCTCCAAGCTGGCCCTGCCTGCCCACTGGAGGCGCTGATCCATCGTCCAGGCGTGTGTGCCCCTGCAGGAGAGATGTGGGCGACAGACAGAGACTTCAATCACTGGCATCTCCGCCTCCCAGCCAATTAACTCAGGGAGCTGTTGGCCAAGTGAGTCAAAGGACAGGAAACAGGCTAAAATTAGACGTGGAGGGGAGATAAAACCGCAGCTCCTTTGAGCTCAGAGCATTCATTAACCCACAGTAATAGCACAAGGTATATAGTTTGTATTTTTTTGAATGATATTTTGCTTCACAGTTTTTTTAAATCAGAAGATGGTTTCGTTGATTATAAAGATTTGGGACTTAAAAAAAGATTGATTGATTGATTGAGTAGAGATCTCACTCTGTTGCCCAGATTGGAGTGCAGTAGAACAATCATGGCTTACCACAGCCTCAACACTCAGGCAATTCTTTTGTCTCAACCTCCCCAGTGGCTGAGATTACGGTCACGCACCAACACACCCAGCTAATTTTTTTATTTTTTAATTTTTTTGTGGAGACAAGGTCTCGCTATGTTGCCCATGCTGGTTTTGAACTCCTGAGCTCAAGTGGTCCTTTCACCTTGGCCTCCCAAAGTGCTGGGATTATAGGTGCAAGCCACCATACCTGGCCAAAAATATATTTTTTTAACTGGTAGATTGGGAAGTGAGAAGCCATCCTGTGGTTACTGTGGCTCTGACTGATTTTCGAGTGGTTCAGGTGCTGGATGAGGTTTATGCTAAAAAATGAAGCCCACAGGCCATATCAGGTAATTGCCACTTGGCATGGGCTCCCAATCACATATTTGTGGGCATCTTCTTGTGACTTTTGGAACTGGAAGAACTGATTACTACATTGTATGTAGTGAAAACCATGTGAGAATACCTCGAGGAGGAAATCTTCCCTTCTGTCCTCTCGTTTGCAGAGCAGCTACAAGTGTGAGCTCTGGAGTCACAGGTGTGAGTTCAAATATTTGCTTCATCCTGACTCACTGTATGAACTTAGACAAGTGTCTTCTCTCTAATGCTCAGTTTCCTTATTTGTCAAGTGGGGATAATAGCACTCATCTTGTTTTGAGAATCAAGTCACATAATAAATGTGATTTTTATTGGCCTGGCAGGTAATAAACACTCAATGAAGGCTGCGCTACTATTATTACTGTTTGAACAATACATGTTAAACGCCTGCCACATATCATGCATTATAAAATTTAGCAAGAATTGTTAACTGTAGTTGGAGAGAGGAAGTATAGGAACATGAAAAACATATGAATACAACCTGCTAATACCAATGAAGTCATAAGTAAAATAAAAGAACTAAATGAACAGGATAGGTGACAATTAGGAGTTCAAAGTTCACTGAATACTAAATTAGTCAGAGAAGGCTTCATGGAGGAGGTGGGCATTGAACTGGAGATGGGTGGGTTTAGGGTTAGGAGTCTACTCTTGCCACAGTTCCCAGACCCATAAATACCCTGTTTACACAGCCTGAATAAGAGGCACGCCTGTAGGGTCATGAGAATAGGCCATTCTCAAGTTACTTTTGCTATCGACGGACTGTCAGCTACAGAAGGTAATTCTTCTGTGGGGAAAATATGGCACGTGCCTACAGATGACACATCTCCATTTTGTTGCAGTTTCCATTGATAAGAAAGAAGTAGTTCTCTTTCCTTAGTCCTTTATTCATTCAGATCATGTTTACTGATGATCTAATATATATCCTATATGTTAGGTGCTAGAGCAAAGAGATGGAAAGACCTGAAAACCAGTCTCGTCTGCTTCCTTTGGACACCCAAATGTAGGGCTCTTGGATTGCTGATGGACCCAGTACAAGACGTCTCTGGATGGTCAGCCTTTCATTCCCAGACTGCTGCACTGACAGCAAAGGAGAGTGGAGATGTTGCATGGCCATAGTCTGTAGCAATGAGTACTGGAGACCCACTGAGGTTTGCATAGGAGAAAGAATCTGTCGGAATCAAGGGAAGCACAAACTGACATTTATTTATTTTACAGCAGGACTTATTGAGAGGACAGAAAAGCTCCCACAGTGGGAGGGGACCTGAGGAGGTTGCCCTCATTTTTCTATTTTTAAGATGTGAGGTACAATTCAGGGTTAGGTATACAAATGTTCATTATGCAGGTACCCTGGCTGATGAATTGTGCCCCTCCTCCCCTGGCAGTTTCATACTACTGCCAATTCCTTTCTTATAGTATTATGATAATTATTCAAGGTCCACTTATGAGTGAGAACGTGTGGTACTCAGCTTTCTGCTTCTGTGATAGATCACTAAGTATGATAGGCTCTAAATCCATCCAAGTTGATGTGAAGTCCATATGTTTGTCCTTCTTTATGGTTGCATGATATTCCATTGTGTATATGTACCATATTTTTTCTATCCAGTCCAGTTTCAATGGGCAGCACGGTTGGTTCCATGTTTTTGCTATTGTGGATAGTGCTGCAATAAACATGCATGCGCAGAAATCTTTTTTGTTGAATGATTTGAGTTACTCCAGGTATATTCCCAATAGGGGGATTGTTGGGTCATATGGAGGGTCAATTTCTAATTCTTTCAGCAATCGCCACGCTGTTTTCCAAAGAGGCTGCACTAGTTTGCATTCCCACTAGCAGTGTAGAAGCGTTCTTTTCCTCTGCATCCTAGCTGGCATCTGCTGTTTGTTTTATTTAATGATGGCCATTCTTACTGGGGTTAGGTGGTATCTCAATGTGGTTTTGGTTTGCATTTCTCTGATGATTAGTGAGGCTGAGTACGTTTTCATGTGTCTGTTGACTGCCTGTATATACTCTTTTGAGAAGTGTCTATTCATGTCTTTTGCCCACTTTTGAATGGGACTGTTTGTTTTTTTTCTTTTCAGTATGTTTGAGTTTCTTTTTCTTTTTTTTTTTTTTTTTTGAGTTGGAGTCTCATTCTGTCACCCAGACTGGAGTGCAGTGGCCACTCCCGCCAACCGCAGCCTCGACCTGCTGGGCTCCGGTGATCCTTCCGCCTCAGCCTTCCAAGTAGCTGGAACTATAGGCGCGCGCTACCACTCCTGGCTAATTTTTGACTTATTGTAGAGATGAGGTCTCTCCAAGTTGCCCAGATGGGTCTTGAACCTGCAGGCTCAGGCAGTCCACTCACCTCTGCCTCCCAAAGTGCTGGGATTACAGGCTGAGCCACCGAGCCCGGCTCGTTTGAGTTTCTGGTAGACCCTAGATGTTAGGCCTTTGTCAGATATACAGTTGGCAAATTTTTTTCCCAGTTGTGGTCTGTCTTCCTGGTCTTTTGATGGTTTCATTGGTTTAGCAGAAACTTTTCAGGTTGATGAGGTCCCACTTATCTGTCTTATCTCTTATGGCATGGGCACATGGGATTTTGATCAGGAATTGGTTGTCAGTTCCAATTTCCATAAGGGTGACTCCTGCATTTTCTGAGGTTCTTATAGTTTGAGGTTTTATGTTTAAGTCTTTGATCCATTTAGAGTTCATTTGTGTGTATGGTGATAGGTAGGCGTCTTGTTTCAATCTTCTGCATGTGATCGTCCAGTTTTCCCAGCGCTATTTACTGAATAGATTCTCCTCCCCAGTGGAGGCTTTGTTGGAGATGAGTTGGTTGAGAAATTGAAGTTTTGCTTTCACAATCTCTATCCTGTTCAATTTGTCTATAAGCCTGTTCTTGTACCAATACCAGGCTGTTTTGATTATTGTAGCCTTGTAATAAAGTTTAAAGTCTGGAAGTGTGATACCTGCTGTTTTGTTTCTTTTACTGACAGTTGTTTTGGCTAATATTGATCATTTGTGTTTCCATATAAATTTCTGTATTGTCATTTCCAGGTCTGAGAAGAATGTTGTTGTTACTTTAATGGGTATTGCATTAAATCTGTAGATTGCTTTGGGTAGGATGGACATCTTAATGAGGTTGAGTCTTCTAATCCGTGAGCAAGGAATATTTTTCCATTTGTTTGTGTCATCTTTGAGCAGTGCTTTGTAGTTTTTATTGTAAAGTTCTTTGATTCTCTAGTTAGAAAGATGGCAAGGTATTTTTTAGTTGCTATTGTAAACAGGATTGTGCTTTTTATTTGGCTCGCTGCCTGTTTGTTTTTGGTGTATAAGAATATGACTGTCTTTTGCATGTTGATTTTTTATCCTGAAACTTTGCCAAAGTCCTTTATCAATGCAAGGAGATTTTTGGAGATTCTCTTAGATTTTCAAGGTATAGAATCATATGAATCATATTGTCAGCAAAGAGGGATAACTAAAATCATCCATTTTCGATAGAAGGTAAACCCATCTCTCTATGTCTCACTTCTATGTCTCTACCTCTACCGCTATCTCTATCTCTGACTCTCTCTATCTCTATCTCATCTATCTCTCTCCCCCTTGCTTTTTTCCTTCCTCTATTTCTCTGCTTACATATTGACACCTGCCCATAGAGGAGTGGACTTCTGCCTCCTCTCCTCTCCCTGGGAGGTGATGGAGAGAATGCTTCTGAGATCAGGGTTGCCAACCCTCAGGCCAAGAACCAGTACTGGTCCAGTCCATGGCCTGTTAGGAACCTGGTTGCACAGCAGGAGGTGAGCAAAGGGTGAGCGAGCAAAGCTTCATCTGTATTTACAGCCACTTCTCATGACTTGCCTTACCACCTGAGCTCCACCTCCTATCAGATCAGTGGCCGCACTAGGTTCTCATCAGGGTGCAAACCCTGTTATGAACTGCGCATGCGAGGGATCTAGGTTGCGCACTCCTTATGAGAATTGAATGCTCGATGGTCTGAGGTGGAGCTGAGGCGGTGATGCTAGCGCTGGGAGTAACTGCAAATGCAGACTAACATTAGCAGTGAGGCTTGACTGCACAGAGACCATTATAAATTAATTGCTTACAGACATATCAAAGCCCTATTGATGAGTGGCAAGTGAGTTAACACCTTCAGTTGTACAGTTGTATCTGGTGGCAGGCTCTGAGTCACAGTCTGACACTTATTTGAGTCTGCAGGTGGCCTGCCCATTATTTTATTTACCACTTCTGCCCATGCCTCTTTTTTCAAAAATGGTGAGTTGTAGAATGATCACATTATACATTATAATGTAATATTAATAGAAATAAAGTGCACAATAAATGCTATGTACTTGAATAATTGCAAAACCAGCTTCTTCCCCCACCCTTGATCTGTGGAAAAATTGTCTTCCACAAATCTCACCCCTGATGCCAAAAAGTTTGGGGACAGCTGCTTTCGATGGCCCCCAGTCACTGCCAATCTGATTGGTCACTGTCTGGGACATTCACCGGGTCATATTTAACTGTGAGCCAGGTTACTGTGCCTTAAGGCATGGTTTAGACCTCTCCCTTGCTTCTTTCCCTCTGTGCTGAGGTGGAGGAAAGTCTATTCCATTCCTGCCTGTGTGGACTTACAACATCTGGGCTCTTGCAGAGCCCAGCCTTCCTCCCAGTTCTTTCTGTTGGGACTTTATCCAGGTGAGTGTACCAGGCCTGCTATCATTGTCATGGATTGGGTCACTCCGTCTCTCCCAAGATTACATTCAGGAAGGATCAGGAAGAAGCAATGAAGATATAGTCTCTTTCCAACTCTTATTGGGTTTTATGACTTGCCCATTCATTGATGACTAGGTACTCCATTTTTATTTGTTTAGTAGTCTTTGTGTAGGTAATTCATCTACCAGATCCTGAGAGAGGAGGAGGGGGAGTGCATCCTGAATTCTAGCTCGGTAACCATACATTTAGGAAATGTTCTATTCAAGACTCAGTTTGGGGTCTGATAATCAGGAATACTATCCATGTGGACGTTTTCACTGTTTGGCAACTGTAGAGGAGAAAAAGCTGCGTGTTCATCAAATGCATTTTCATGTACCTCTTCCTGGGCACATGGGAAATGATACTTTCGAACCCTGTGAAGTCTGGTGGGTCCTGTGACTAGTGCTAGCCATTGAGACATGACATGTCCTGACTGAGGCAGAGAGAAGGTCCTTTCTAATTTGCCAGCTTCTCTTTCTCCACCACAGTGTTCTGGCCTCATGACCTCATGATGTGTCTTCCAAATAAAATCCCAAGTTGTTCCTCAGGAAGGAACTGTCCTGGAGAGCTAGCAGACACCCACAGAGGACTTTGTGTGAGTGATAAATAAACCTTGGTTGAGTACTTCACTGAGATTTTGTTATTGCAGCAAAATCTAGCCTGTGCTAACTGATGTAACAATCTGCTTACTTTCAGTATAACCTTCTGCTACTCTCCTGACTCTGTGTTTCCCACTCTAGTTCACAACTAGAACTTCTACAGTTAGAGGTTAGGGTACCTTATGACCACCTTCTGACTGCTCACTGCTGATTCTGTTTAACCTGTATTTTCAGAATATAAACACAGGGTAGCAAATATTCTACTGCTGCCTGGACCTTGTTAAAACAAATAAACAATAAATAAAAGAAGAAATAAAAGAGAATATCTTTGCCTCAGACATCTCTGCCTAATTCTATGTAGATGGCAGAATTTTCTTAACACTGAACTTGATATGACAAATACCTGAAGCTGTCCTGTCAGAAGATTCAGCTTCTTTGGATAATGGGTAATCTCATTAAAGAGATGGTAATGACTAAAGCCACCATAGCAAGCAACATAATAGCTAGAAATCCTGACTGCATTCCTTCCTCAGCAGCTTAGAAAGTACCTCATTGGTTTTGAAAAACAAATAGATTCCAGTCCTTCCACTTCCTTTCATCATAAGGAAAATTTGGGGGAAAGTACTTATAATTACAGAAGATGGAAATAAAAGGCTTTTGTAATTTTCAGCTTAGAACCATATCTGTCTGCTAGAGCTGCCATAAAAAACCCACAGGCTGGTGGCTTAAGCAACAGAAATTTATTTTCTCATAGTCTTGGATGCCGGAAGTTCAAGATCAATGTGACAGCAGGTTTGGTTTCATCCTAGGGCCTCCTTGACTTGCAGATGACTGCCTTTTTGCCGTGTCCTCATAAGGCTTTTCCTCTCTGCAGGTGTGTGGAGAAGAGAGAGAGAGAGACAGAGACAGACATCTTGATGTCTCTTGTTCTTCTTATAAGGACACCAGTCCTACCAGATGAAGGCTCCATTTTTACAACCTCACTTGACCTTTATTACCTCCTTATATGCTCTATCTTCAAATATAGTCACACTGAGGAGCTAAGACTTTGACATATGAATTTTGGGAGGATAGTTTCACAGAACTATTTCAAGGAATCAGTCTTCAGTAATTAGGTCTTCTGTCATTTTAGTGGTGCCTATTGTTGAGGGACACTGTGGAGGACAGGAAGACATTGCAGTAGCTGGAAACTGCCACCACCCATTGGGGGTGTAAGCCTCACTTGTGTAAGGGAGGTGTCCCTTCTGAAAAGGGCTTCCAGGATTGCCCATGTGCTCTCAAGGTATGCAGGCAGATGCCAGCCCTCACCTACCACCTCTTGCCCTCACTGCAGTCGATAACATTCCAAAATGCAGACCTAAGACATTTGCTCCTCAGGCTGAAATCTTCCAATGCTTTTCCATTGCTCTCAGGGTAAAACAGTCTTCGATATAGCTTGTCCATCATGATGTCTCCAGCACTTAGCATGACACAAGACACAAAGCACATGACCACACATGCTTGCTGGGTGAACCAATGATATAACTGACACTAGTCTTCAGTATGGGACCTCCCCTCTTGGTGCTGAGATTAGCAGGCCACTTGAGAACTATGTGTGAAGGTTCTGAGCCCCAAGTGCTCTAAGCCTGGGGTCATAGGCTGGTCAACTGACAACTTGTTGGTAGATTCTCTAGCGGAAGCCTGGAGTGTTTGACTCCATTCTGAAATGTATAGGCAGGTCGGAGTCCACTCATTGCAAACCATCACTCACTGCAGGTAGGACTCATAATTATTAATGGAGACTCATGTCTGCGTACAGTGAGTCCTTCCCTGGCCATAAGGTATCATTAACCCGGGCACCACCACCCACTTGGTGAAAATACCCAGTTACAAGCATGGCAATTCAAAGGAAGTAAACAACCTCAAAAATGATGGCTGAGTCATTGTGTTACTGCCTGTGACTTACTCCTCCAGATTTACTTCTGAAAAATAGCATTAAAGTGTTTGGGGCTTAAGATAAAAGAAGAACATTCTGTGAGCTTCTTGCCTGCATTGGGGAACAAAGCTTTTCTCTTATTAAGAAATTGTGTGTGATCGGTTTTGTTTTTCTAGCAACTTAAATCCTTTTGGACCTTTTTCCCTTAGAGGAGTGGAGTGGGGGTGGGGAGTAAGTTTGATCTGGCATTGATGGGAATGATGTGAAAATCCTGTGCATAAAGGGAGGAGAAAAGATATTTTCACAGAGAGTTGGAAACTGGCAGCAAACTCTAAAGCCCCTTTTAACCACTGGCAATCAAACACAGCCTGTCTCTTCTCCATTTGACTGTGAGATTTTCTTGAGTCCTTTTCTTAAGATGTTGAATAAGCAGCCCGGGCAGGTGCTCACAGTTGCCCAGGGCGTGTGGGTGGCTGTCTCCCAGGAAAGGCAAGGAGGGAGAAGAGTGAGCAGAGGCAGTGAGGTGAGGGGTGCTCTGCAGTTTCTAGCTGTGCCTCGCAGGAAGGGCTGCGTGGAACACTGCAGCGTCTGCTGAGACTGGGGAGCCGAGCGCACCCTTCGGGCAAATTAGAGTGTGGACTTCCCAGATAAGTACTCTTCTCCTGAGTACCACGGGAGTTAACCACCTTCACAATAACTTCCAGGGCTTTCTACTTGGTGAGTTTTGTAATGAGAGTCTGACAACCCCAGTTCAGCATTCCACCAGAGTCCAGAATGAAAAAAGTTCTCAAAGGGAAACGTTTTGCCGATGTGGAATAGGTGAAACAAAAAACACAGGAGTACTAAATGGCATTCCAGTTGACAGATTTAAAAATTACTTTGAGCAGTGGAATAAGTGTCTTGGCAGTTGTATTGCATCAAACAACAAATTAAAGTGTGGACTTCTGAGCCAAGTACCCTTCTCCTGAATACCAAGGGAGTTGACCACCTTCACAGTAACTACCAGAACAAATCCAGAGCCTGGACCAGGGAAGAATAGAGGACTGAGCAAACATCAGAAGGGAAAGTCTCTCCTACTGACACTGAATAACAGAACTAAAGAGAAAAGCAAGAAAGCTGTCAAAAAAGAGAAAAAACCAAAGGAAGACCTCAGGCAATTTAAAGTGTACCCAAGACAAAACTTCTGAAAAATCAGACCTTAGGACCCAAACAATGGAAGTGACCAATGACTTGCCCCAGAATATGACAGGGATTAGGGAATGGATCAAAAGAGTGAATAAGACTCAAGAAGGATAAGATGCAACACTGAAGGAACTTGTAACAGAGAATTTGGCAATAAAAAATTTCATCCAAGCTGGGCTCGGTGGCTCAGCCTGTAATCCCGTGCCTTTGGGAGGCTGAGGTGAGTGGATTGCCTGAGCCCGTGGGTTCAAGACCCGCCTGGGCAGCAAGACCTCATCTCTACAATAAATCAAAAAATCAGCCAGGCGTGGTAGTGCATGCCTGTAATTCCAGCTCCTTGGAAGGCTGAGGCAGAAGGATCGCCGGAGCCCAGCAGGTCGAGGCTGCGGTGGCCGGGAGCGGCCACTGCACTCCAGTCTGAGCGACAGAGTGAGACTCCAACTCAAAAAAAAAAAAAAAAAATTTTCATCCAGGAAATAAATTACAAAATGACAAGTATAGAAAGCAGGATTCATCTAGCTGAAGGAAGAATCTCAGAACTTGAAGACCACAATATGAAATTAACTCAATTTGTAAAAAACATAGAAAGAAGACTCAGAAAGAAAGAACAAAGCCTACAAGAGATGTGCGATTAATCAAGAGGCCAAACCTACGCCTGATTGGTATCCCAGAAGAAGAAAGGGAAATGGAGGGCAATTGGAGCAAATACTTCAGGAAGTAATCCAAGAAAATTTTCACCATCTCACTAGAGATGTGACCAGTCAAGCACAAGAGATACAGAGAACCCCCACAAGACATCAAATGAAAAGACCAACCCCTAGACACATAGTAATTCACCTACACAAAGTAGGCACAAAAGAAAAAAATCCTAAAGGCAGCAAGAGAGAAAGGTCAGACTACCTACTGGAGAAAACCAATCAGAATAGTAGCAGACCTATCAGCAGAAAAACTACAAGCAAGAAGGGACTGGAGCCCTATATTCAAAGTCCTCAAAGATAAACAATTTAAACCAAGAATTTCCTATCCAGTCAAGCTCAGCTTCATCAGTGATGGAGAATTAAAATCCTTCCCAGACATCCAATCCCTAAGAGATTATGCAACTTCCAGACCAGCTCTATAGGAGACACAAAAGAAAGAAAAAAAAGAATGATCACACATTTTCCAAGAGAACAGTAGAGCACAGAATCAACAGAGAATACAGCACAACGAGAAACTTGAAAACACACACATATATCAACCCCAAAGCCAAAAGAAAACAAAGAAAAACCTTTATAAGAACCTCATGACAGGGATAAACAATCACATTTCAATAATAAGTCTGAATGTGAATGAACTCAATGCACCACTGAAAAGACACAAAATGGCAAACTGGATAAATAACCATGACCCAATTATTTGTCGCATCCAGGAGACTTATCTCACTACAAGGGACACACACAGACTAAAAGTTAAAGGATGGGAAATGAGTTTCCAAGCAAATGGATTATAAGGGATGGCAGGAGTTGTGATCTTAATAACAGAAAAAGCAACCTTTAAGCTATCAAAAATTTAAAGAGATGCAAAAGGACACGACATAATGATAAAAGGTTCAATCCATCAACAAGAAATAGTCATCCTAAACATATATGCACCCAACACAGAAGCACCAGCATTTATAAAGTAACTACTAAGTAAACTAGAAAAAGATATTGACTCTAACACTATTATAGCAGGGACTTGAATATCCCCACTAACAGCCCTAGATAGATCACTGAGGCAAAAAATCAACAAGGAGATTCAGAGCCTAAACTTGACACTTGACCAAATGGACTTAATAGATACCTACACATTATTCCACCCAACAACCACACAGTATACATTTTACCCATCACTACATGGAACGTACTCCAAGATCTATCACATCCTTGTCCAAAAATAAAGCATAAACAAATTCCATAAGGTTGAAATCTTGCCATGCACATTTTCAGACCATAGTGGAATAAAAATAAATATCAAAATCAAAAAAATTTCCCCAAAGCCCACAAAGACATGGACACTAAACAGCATGATGCTGAACAACTACTGGGCCAACACTGAAGTCAAAGCAGAAATTAAAAGATTCCTGGAAACAAATGAAAATGAAGAAACATCTTGCCAAAACCTCTGGGATGCCATGAAAACAGTTCTAAGAGGAGAATTTATATCTCTATGAGCACACATCAAGAAAATGGAAAGATTACAAGTTGAGAGCCTAACAAATCACCTAGGGGATTTGGAAAGAGATCACCCCAATCCCAACTTTAGCAAAAGAATCCAAATCACCAAAATAAGAGCCTAAATATGGAACATAGAAGATAAAAATATCATAGAAAACATCAACAAAACAAAATACTGATTCTTTGATAGAATTAACAAGATTGATGGACTCCTAGCCAGAATGATCAAGAAAAAGAAAAAGCCCAAATAAACACAATCAGAAATACAAAAGATCAAATCACAACTGATCCCAAAGAAATATAAAAGATTATCAGAAATTACTATGTACACTTATATGGAAAAAAGTTTGAAAACCTAAATGAAATGGAGGACTTTCTGACATCACACAACCTCCCGCGGTTGAAACAAGAAGACACTGAGACACTAAAAAGACTGATGACAACCCAGGAAATTGACTCTGTCATACTACAGAAACAAAAACAAAAACAAAAAACCCTGGACTGGATGACATTTCAGCAGAATTCTACAAAACATACAAGGAAGAGCTGATACCAATGCTATTGAAAGTATTTCAGGCAATTGAGAAAGATGGAATTCTCCCCAAATCATTTTACAAAGCTAACATCACACTGATACCCAAACTGGGTAAAGAGCCAACAAAAAAGAGAACTATAGGTCAATAGCCCTATGAACATAGATGCAAAAATCCTCAAGTTTCTATCAAATCAAATCCAAAAACACATCTCAAAAATCATCCACCATGACCAAGTAGGCTTCGTCCCCAGGATGCAGGGCTGGTTCAACATTCACAAGACCATAAACATCATTAAATACATCAACAGATGTAAAAACAAGAATCACATGATTGTCTCATTAGATGCAGAAAAAGCTTTTGATAAAATCCAGCATCCCTCATTGATAAAAACCCTCAAATGCCTAGATATGGAAAGAACATACCTCAAAATTGTAAGGCCATTTATGATAAACCCACAGCTAATATATTGCTAACTGGAGAGAAACAGGAAACATTCCCCTGAAAACTGGAACAAGACAAGGCTGCCCACTCTCACCCCTCTTGTACAACATTGTTTTGGAAGTCCTAAATAGGGCACTTAGATGAAAGAAGGAAATCAGGGGTATCCAAATAGGAAAAGAGGAAGTCAAGTTATCCCTCTTTGCTGATATGATCCTATACTTTGAAAATCCAAGAGAATCTGTAAAAAACCTGCTTGCACTGATAAAGGACTCTGGCAAACTCTTGGAGTACAAAATAAATGTGCAAAAGACAGTTGCATTCCTATACACCAACAACAGGCAGGCAGAGACCCAAATTAAAAGCACAATCCCATTCACAATAGCCACACACAAAAAATGAAATACCTCGACATCTTCCTAACCAGAGAAGTGAAAGACCTTTACATGAGAACTCCAAAACACTGCTCAAAGAAATCCAAGAAGACACAAACAAATGGAAAAATATTCCATGCTCATGGATAGGAAGAATCAACATTGTTAAAATGTCCATCCTACCAAAGACAATTTACAGATTTAATGCAATACCCATTAAGTTACCAACATCATTCTTCTCCCTGGAAATGACAATACAGAAGTTCATATGGAAACATAAATGATCACGAATAGCCAAAACAATCCTTAGCAAAAGAAACAAAGCAGGAGGTATCACACTTCCAGACTTCAAATTTTACTATAAGGATACAGTAGTCAAAACAGTCTGGTATTGCTACAAGAACAGGCATATAGACCAGTGGAACAGGATAGAGATTCTGGAAACAAAGCCTCAATTTCTCAGCAAACTCATTTTTGACAAAGCCTCCGACAACAACCACTGGGGAGAGGAGAACCTATTTAGTAAATGGTGCGGGAAAAACTGGGAAAACTGGCTGGACACATGCATAAAATTGAAACAGGACCCCTACCTATCACCATACAAAAACAATTAACTCTAAATGGATCAAAGGCCTAAATGTAAAACCTCGAATTATAAGAATCTTAGACAATGCAGGAGACGCCCTTATGGAAATTGGAACTGGCAACCAATTCCTATTCAGAATCCTAAACGCCCATACCTTAAGAAATAAGATAGACCTTATCAAACTAATGAGCTTCTGCAAAGTCAAAGAAACCATCAAGAGAGCAGGGAGACAACCCTCAGAATGGGAAAAAATATTTGCCAACTGTATATCTGACAAAGGCCTAACATCCAGGATCTACAAGGAACTCAAACGCACTAAAGGGAAAAAAAACAAGCAGCCCCTTTAAAAAGTGGGCAAAAGACATGAATAGACACTTCTCAAAAGAAGATATACGGGCAGCCAACAGACACATGAAAAAGTGCTCGGCCTCACTCATCATCAGAGAAATGCAAATCAAAACCACATTGAGATACTACCTCACCCCATTAAGAATGGCCATCATTAATAAAACAAAAAATAACAGATGTTGGAGAGAATGCAGAGAAAAAGGAACACTTCTACACTGTTGGTGGGAATGCAAACTTAGTGCAGCCTCTTTGGGAGACTGTGTGGCGATTTCTGAAAGAACTAGAAATTGACCTTCCATATGACCCAGCAATTATTCTATTGGGAATATCTCAAAGAAACTCAATCATTCTACAAAAAAGATACCTGCACACGTATGTTTATTACAGCTCTATTCACAATAGCAAAAACATGAAACCAACCATGCTGCCCATCAAAGCTGGACTGGATAAAAAAATGTGGTACATATACATAGTGGAATATTATGCAGCCATAAAGAAGGACAAACGTATGGACTTCACAGCAGCTTGGATGAATTTAGAGTATATCGTACTCAGGGATCTATCACCGAAACAGAGAATAGAGTACCATATGTTCTCACTCATAAGCGGACCTTGAACAATTATAACACTATAAGAAAGGAATTGGCAGTAGTGGGAAACTGTCAGGGAAGGGGGGTGGGATTGGCATTTGAGGGGAACTGCTAGGGGAGGGAGGGGCACACCGCATCCACAAGGGTACCTGCATAATCAACATTTGTATACTTAACCCTGTATTGTACCCCACATCTTTATAATAATAATAAAAAAGATGCTGAAAAAGCATTGCTTTTGTGTTCTCTTGCTCATACTTGGGCCTTTTGCCCTTGGTTCCTAGAGTTGCCTCCTTCCTCTCAGGTACCCCATCCCAGGGAGTGGGACATGTGGTTTTTCCCTTGCAATCCCAGCCACTAGGTTGCACTCTGCAACCACAGCTGCTCTGGGCAGTCAGGGAGCAGTTCCCTCTGGTGATGATTACTTTCACAGCTGACTTTTGCTTTTGTAAATTCTCAAACTTTCTTTTTATGGGTTAGTCCTCAGCTTCTTGCAGGTGCTCCTCTTGTTTATTCAGAACTCAAGGGGGTATGTATGAGGCAAGCAATATTGTCCCCTCTTGGACGAAGAGGGAAAAGGGCGGCCAGGGCACTGAGAGGTTAGATGTATGATCCATGCCACATAGCAGGCAATGGCAGATTCAGGAGTGGAACTTTGGCTATCCCATCTAGGTCCTCATTCCAACCATCTACTAGGTTTTTTCTCTAAAAATCACTCTGAAGGTTGCAGTTTTAGGCCTATTTCCCACCTCCTATGTGTTCCTCACATCTACAGCTAGGTGAGACCCAAGGTTCATGTACAAATCCAATAAGCTGGTGGAATCTGATGCATTTGGCTTCAGCTTCTGATATGCACATTTATTCCAGATCTCACATAATTGCTCCTGCTCTTTCTTCAATTCAAATGTTTTGGAGTCAAGTTTCAGTGTAACTCCTACCTCCCCTCATGAAGTCTTCTCTAGACACTGCAATCTACATGGATCTCTTTCCTCCTGAGGTCAGAGACCAATGTAGAATTCCATTGTTCTTTAAGAGTTTATGGAGATGAGGTAATCTCTTCTATTTTCTGGAGAACAGGGACCATGTCTTCCTCCACTCCTGACTTTTCTGTAATAACTAGGACAGCTCCAGGCAAATTAAGTGCTCAACGAGTAAGTTGGACTTTTTAGACCTTGGGATAATTTTTACATTGAAAGCTGTTTGGATATAAAAGGACCAGTTGAAAATGTGATAAAACCTCCAACAGTCATAGGGTTTATGGGTTAGATTAACTTGTTTCATCCTGACATCTCAGATACTCTGTTTGCATATATGTGTCCCAGTGACGATGGTATCAAATCATGATGAAACTTCGGGTCTTACCACAGTTCTTGGTTTCAACTTTAAGACATTGGAACTTTTTTTTTAAAGATATGGGTACAATTCAGGGTTAGGTATACAAATGTTCATTATGCAGGTACCCTTGTTGATGAGGTATGCCCCTCCCTCCCCTAGCAGTTTCCCTCAACTGGCAATCCCAGCTCCCTCCCCTGACAGTTTCCCACTACTGCCAATCCCTTTCTTATAGTATTATAATTGTTCAAGGTCCACTTATGAGTGAGAACATATGGTACTCTTTTTTGTTTCTGTGATAGATCACTGAGTATGATTGACTCTAAATCCATCCAAATTGCTGTGAAAGTCCATATGTTTTTCTTTCTTTATTGCTGCATAATATTCCATTGTGTATATGTACCACATTTTTTTAATCCAGTCCAGCTTCGATGGGCAGCATGGTTGGTTCCATGTTTTTACTATTGTGAACAGAGCTGCAACAAACGTGTGCGCAGGTGTCTTTTGGTAGAATGGCTTGAGTTCCTCTGGGTATATTTCCAATAGGGGAATTGCTGGGTAATATGGAAAGTCAATTTCTAGTTCTTTCAGAAATTGCCACACTGTCTCCCAAAGAGTTTGCACTAGTTTGCATTCCCAACAGAAGTGTAGAAGTATTCCTTTTTCTCTGCATCCTCTCCAGAATTTGTTGTTTTTGTTTTATTAATCATGGCCATTTTTACTGGGGTTAGATGATATCTCAATGTGGTTTTGATTTGCATTTCTCTGAGGATGAGTGAGGCTGAGCACATTTTCATGTGTCTGTTGGCTGCCCATATATCTTCTGAGAAGTGTCTGTTTATGTCTTTTGCCCACTTTGTAATGGGACTGTTTGTTTTTTTCCTTTCAACATGTTTAAGTTCCTTGTAGATCCTAGATGTTAGGCCTTTGTCAGATATACACTTGGAAAATATTTTTTCCCATTCTGTGGACTGTCTCCCCACTCTGTTGATGGTTTCTTTTGCTTTGCAGAAGCTTTCCAACTTGATGAGGTCCCACTTGTCTATCTTATATCTTATGGTATGGGCACTTGGGGGTTGGATCAGGAGTTGGTTGCCAGTTACAATTTCCATAAGGGTGTCTCCTGTATTTTCTAAGATTCTTATAGTTTGAGGTTTTACGTTTAGGTCTTTGATTTACTTAGAGTTAATTTTTGTGTATGGTGATAAGTAGGGGTCCTGTTTCAATCTTATGCATGTGACCAGCCAGTTTTCCCAGCACCATTTACTGTATAGGTTCTCCTCTCCCCAGTGGTTGTTGTTGGAGGGTTTGTCAAAGATGAGTTTGTTGAGAAACTGAGGCTTTGCTTCTGGAATCTATCCTGTTCAATTTGTTCGTTAGCCTGTTCTTGTACCAACACCAGGGTGTTTTGATTATTGTAGCCTTAGAGTAAAGTTTGAAGTCTGGAAGTGTGATACTTCCTGCATTGTTTCTTTTGCTAAGGATTACTTTGGCTATTCGTGGTTGTTTATGTTTCCATATGAATGTCTGTATTGTCATTTCCAACTTTGAGAAGAATGATGCTGATAATTTAAGGGGTATTGAATTGAGTCTGTCGATTGCCTTTGGTAGGATGAACATCTTAGCAATGCTGATTCTTCTTATCCATGAGCATGGACTATTTTTTCATTTGTTTGTATCTTCTTGGAGTTTTTTGAGAAGTGTTTTGTAGTTCTCACTGTAAAGGTCTTTCACTTCTCTGGTTAGGAAGATGACAAGCTATTTCATTTTTTGTGTGGCTATTGTGAATGGGATTGTGCTTTTTATTTGTTTGTCTGCCTGTTTGTTGGCAGTATATAAGAATGCAACTGTCCTTTGCACATTTATTTTGTACCCTGAGATTTTGCCAAAGTCTTTTATTAGTGCAAGCAGTTTTTTGACAGATTATCTTGAATTTTCGAGGTATAGGATCGTATCATCAGTAAAGAGGGATAACTTGACTTCCTCTTTTCCTATTTAGATACCCCTGATTTCCTTCTTTTGTCTAATTTCTCCAGCTAGACCTTCCAACACAATGTTGAACAAGAGGGGTGAGAGTGGGCAGCTTTGTCTTGTTCCAGTTTTCAGGCTAAATGTTTCCAGTTTCTTTTCTTTCTTTCTTTCTTTTTTTTTTTTTGAGTTGGAATCTCACTGTCACCCAGGCTGGAGTGCAGTGGCAGGTTCACAGCCACCGCAACATTGATCTGCTGGGTTCCAATGATCCTTCTGCCTCAGCCTTCCAAGTACTCAGAATTACCGGCATGCACTACCACACTTGGCTAATTTTTTGGTTTATTGTAGAGATGAGGTCTCACTATGTTGCTCAGGCTAATCTTGAACCCATGGCCTCAGGTAATCATCTCGCCTCAGCCTCCCAAAGTGCTGGGAATAAAAGTTTGAGGCACTGCACCCAGCCTAAAGTTTCCAGTTTCTGTCCATTTAGCAATATGCTAGCTGTGGGTTTATCGTAGATGGTGCTTACTATTTTGAGGTATTTTCCTTCTATATCTAGGTGTTTGAGGGTTTTTATCAAGAAGGAATTCTGGATTTTATCAAAAGCTTTTTCTGCATCTAATGATATAATCATGTGATTCTTGTTTTTATATCTGTTGATGTATTTAATGACATTTATGGTTTGCAGATGTTGAACCAGCTCTGCATCCTGGGCATGAAGCTGTTATGACCAAGTAAGTGAGAAGAAGCTATGCTAGAAAGCTGAGTTTAATTAATTATGAGTTTTTTATTAACGTGTGGGTCAAGAGCAGACAAATGTCAGGAAAAACTCTTGACAAACTAGTGTAGTTTGTGACAAGCTTTTATAGGTAAAATTTGCAGCATTGGCTACATAGCAACTTAGTGACCATAGCAACTATTAACTAACAACTTGGCAACCAAAATGGGAACTTTTGATTATTAGGGAGTTTTGATTAATTTTATGTCCTAGGTATAGCCAGTACCCAGAAAGTCCCTGGAGTTCTGCCAACAAGCTATAGTTTAAGGTAGTTACATAGAAATAAAGTAGAAGAATCATTATATAATAGAGTTACCTTGGTTAGGTCACTAACAGAATATAAGAACAAAATATGAAAATATAGCAATAGGGTTTTGCAAAGCGTAACATTTGATTTCAGTTAACAAAGCATACAATTACATGGAACTTATGGCTAAGGAGTTTTGTAACAATCAACAGGAAATGGTCAGCATGACTTGCCCAAGGGGGACAAGCTGGGTGTCTGTGGTCATGGGAACGTTACAGTAATCACACGTAGGTATTGAGGAGTGATTCTTAGGTCAGGCAGGTAACTAAGATGGAAGCTTTAAACAAAATGGAGTAAGCTGGTTGATACTATTATTTTGCTAGCAATTTGATTTTATTAACTGATTTAGCACATTTCAAAGCTTACTTGGTCGTGGTGGATGATTTTTGAGTGGTGGATGTGTTTTTGGATCTGATTTGATAGAATCTTGTTGAGGATTTTTGCATCTATGTTCAAAAGGGATATTGACCTGTAGTTCTCTTTTTTTTGTTGGCTTTTTACCCGGTTTGGGTATCAGTTTGATGTTAGCTTCATAAAATGATTTGAGGAGAATTCTATCTTTCTTTATTGCCTGGAATACTTTCAATAGGACTGGTATCAGTTCCTCCTTGTATGTTTTGTAGAATTCTGCTGGAAAGCTGTCCGGACGGTCCAGGGCTATTTTTTAAAGGTAGTTTTCTTATGACAGAGTCAATTTCCTGGGTAGTTATTGGTCTATTTAGTGTCTCAATGTCTTCTTGTTTCAACCTGGGGAAGTTGTGTGATGTCAGAAAGTCCTCCACTTCATTTAGGTTATCAAGTTTCTTTTCAGACAGATGTGCATAGTAATCTCTGATAATTTTTTGTATTCCTTTGAGGTCAGTTGTGATTTGATCTTTTGTATTTCTGATTGTGTTTATTTGTGTTTTTTCTCTCTTTTTCTTGGTCATTCTGGTTAGGTATCCATCAATCTTGTTAATTCTTTCAAAGAACTAGCTGTCTGTTTTGTTGATGTTTTCTCTGATATTTTAGACATTGGAACTTTTAAAGGCACAATTCAGGATAAACTTGGTCCATATTGATTTAAAATGCAGATTCTCAGGTGTCATTGCAGAGCATATGAATTCGAATTTTGGGTGGTGGCTTGAGATGACCTATCCAGGTAATCTTAATGCTCATTAAGGTTAAATAAACATTGCTCTATAGGATTTTTGTTGCTGAATAAAAAGATGGTTTCAAAGCATATTCCCAGACAACATTAAATGGAATTTTCAGGGAAGTCAGATATCTAGATGACCCAAAAGTTTTATATTAAGATATGTAATGAGCCTTGTTTGCTAGTCATGGCTCATTTATATGGTTTCATGATCCTCACTTTCTAGAACCGTTTGGGTGCATCACACTGAAGATGCTTTTGCATCTTTAAACCAATATCATCCTCCCCAGAGTAAACTTTCAGAGTCACACTAGGAGGCTCTGGAAATGCTACAATGGGATTTCAGTTTGACTGAGAAGCTGCTTGGATTTTGTAAGGTGTGTTTCATTAGGTATTTCCCCTCCAGTTTGGGTTAACTTCCTCTCAATTTTGTGATAGAAAGATTACAAAGAACTGCCTCTCTCCTGCAACTGCTGGAGGTAGCTAATTAAGATTGATACAACCTGGTAGCTCATTAGCCCCTTTGGATTTCCTCCCTGCAAAGGTTAGGGCAGGCTGGCTGCTATCACAGGGTCATGGTGTGAATAGCAGCTGCTCAGGAAAAATAAATATGACAAGATGGGGATCAAAACAAGGTTACTATACAAGAAGTGTCACCCAGATAATAATGGAACTTAACACATGAAAAATCACTTAAATCATGACCCCACCCAGAAGGAAAATAACCCCTATGCTTCCAGAATTTATTGCAGCATGATGACTGTTTGGCTATTAAAATGTCATTTGCAGAATGAAATAGTTGGTAACGCTGACTATAAAATTAAATTGTTTTTTCAATTCTCCTCAAAACATTCCAAGCATTACTGAATGACCAGTTTATTAGGTTTCTGGAGAATCAATTATGACTTAAGACCTCTTTGAAGTGCAGAGCCAGCCTTCTCTCTCTCTCTCTCTCTCTTTTTTTTTTTGTCTCTCTCTTGCTCTTTTTCTAC
The DNA here is from genome assembly GCF_000164805.1 of Carlito syrichta. Lineage (NCBI taxonomy): Eukaryota > Metazoa > Chordata > Mammalia > Primates > Tarsiidae > Carlito > Carlito syrichta. The sequence continues at coordinate 292,040 of NW_006999133.1, read as the reverse complement.
TTCTGTCTCTATATCTCTCCAAGTGCATGAATAATTTTCTTAGGAATCATTTAAGGAGCCATACTAGTGGGGACTTGAATTTCCAGTACTTTATACAATGCAGCTTATTATTGCTGACAGTACATGTCTACCATGACTCACTTTGGAAAGATTACCTTATTCCAGAAAGAAGGCCTTCATGAACCTTTGGAAATCTATCTTCCTTTTTTTTGAGTTGGAGTCTCACTCTGTCGCCCAGACGGGAGCGCAGTGGCTGCTCCTGGCCACCGCAGCCTCTATCTGCTGGGCTCCGGCGATCCTTCCGCCTCAGCCTTCCAAGTAGCCGGAATTACAGGCATGCGCTACCACGCCTGGCTGATTTTTTGATTTATTGTAGAGATGAGGTCTTGCTGCCCAGGCGGGTCTCGAACCTGTGGGCTCAGGCAATCCACTCACCTCAGCCTCCCAAAGGCGCGGGATTACAGACTGAGCCACTGAGCCCGGCTCTATCTTCCATTTGATCACTTCACTACTTCATGAGATGGAACACTGAAGATGTTCAGATCTAAATAGAATATGTCCGGCAGCCTCAAGCATGAAATCTCATTCAAGTTTCTCTGAAATACCTATGAGGGCACAGTAAATGAAGACAGAGAAAATGTGGAAATGATGTCTTAAAAGAAACAACTAATGGATAACAAATGCCAGAATCTTGGAGAAGTCCCTGCTCATTATATAAGAGGTAAATGATGCAGATTTAAGGACTGCCATTCAGCACACCCAGGTTTTAGATCATGCAAGAGCGACACATGGAGAATGTAGGGAGACAAGACATCCCCCGCTCTCGACTCCCTTAGGCAGAGACCCAGGTTTTTTACTCACTAGAATACAGCATAGTTGCCTTACCTTGCAGGTGTTGACCCAATAAGTGGCCAAATACTTCTCCAGCCTGCTACCTCATTTTTCTGCTTGCAGAGGAGGGAGCAGTCCCCGACAACAATGGGAAGGAATTAGGAGTGTGCTGTTGATTAGAGATTCTCTTTGTTTTGGTGGGAGTAATTTCCTATTTCAGCAGACATGGAGAGAATAAAGCAAACCACTTTTGGGGGAGTTAGTGGGGGGGAAGGATCACAGAAAGTGTGGTGGAGGAGAAATCACCTGGGAGGGAGGGCAGCAAATAAATGTTCTTAAGCAAGAAAGTCACCAATTTGGGTAACCAGCATTTACTCTCTCTGGGGAACTATAAGTGGTGGTCAAAACACGGGCCTCAGAGTCATCCCCTTTAAGAGGTGAGGGAGCTAGGATATTTATACACCAGTTCCTGTCAGATATTGATCAAAGGCTGCTCCTGGGGGCATGAGGCAATTTCCCTGGCACATCTGACCTACTGTGTGCAGAAATAGAGTTGCTCTGTAGGCCAGAGGAAACCCCCAGGCAAATGAATATAGGTAGATGCTGACAGGCTGAAGGTTGGTGTGGTCTGAAGTGTTAAGGTTAAGGGGGTCTGGGGAGGACACTGAAATAATCTACTGCAGTCCAGACCTTGTGCCACTTAGATCTACCTGCGTCCCTAGGTTTACTCTATCCCATCACTGATTCTTTAAGTTTATATTAAAAAAAAAAAAAAAGAAAGAAAACAGGAACAGCAGAGGACCAAGGTCTCACTGACTGCAGCTGCTGTCTGTCCCAAGATGTTCACCCATCATCTCCCTTCTCCTCCACTATTTGTAGATTCCCCTTCTCCTTGACCAGCATTTCTGCTCAAAGAATTCTTCGATTGCTTGCCTGATAGAGTAATCCAGACCTTCATCTCTAAAAATCCCAGATTATGATGGGTTTTTTTTCCTGTGAAATCCTGTGACCTGGTGGGTCTGATAATACTCAGCTCTTTTTAAAAAATTTATATTTTAAATATGTGGAGTATACTTCAGGGTTAGGTATACAAATGTTCATTATGCAGGTACCCCTGTTGATGAGGTGTGCCACCCCCCTGGGCAGTTTCCTACTACTGTCAATCCCTTTCTTCTTGTATTATGATAATTGTTCAAGGTCTGCTTAGAATGAGAACATGTGGTACTCAGTTCTTTGTTCCTTTGATAGATCACTCAGTATTATAGATGCTAAACCCACCCAAGTTGCTGTGAAGTTCATAATTTTGTCCTTCATTATGGCTGCATAATGTTCCATCGTGTGTATGTACCACTTTTTTTTAAACCAGTCCTTATTTGATGGGCAGCAGGGTTGGTTCCATGTTTTTGCTATTGTAAATAATGCTGCAATAAACATGCATGTGCTAGTATCTTTTTCAAAGAGTGATTTGAGTTCCTCCAGGTATATTCCCTGGAATATATGGAAGATTGATTTTGAGATCTTTTAGGAATTGTCAAACTGTTTTCCACAGAAGTTGTGCTAGTTTACACTCCCACCAACAGTGTAGAAGTGTTCCCTTTTCCCCACATCCTCTCCAGGATCTATTGTTTTTTAAGTTATTGGTGATGGCCATCCTGACTGGAGTTAGGGGTATCTCAGTATGGTTTTAATTTGCATTTCTTTAATGACTAGTGAAGCTGAGCACTTTTTCATGTATCTATCGGCTGCTCGTATATCTGCTTTTGAGAAGTATCTATTCATACCTTTTGCCCACTTTGTAATAGGGCTGTTTGCTTTTTTCTTTTTGGCACATTTGAGTTTCTGGTAGATCCTAGACGTGAGGCCTTTGTCAGATTTACAGTTGACAAATACTTTTTCCCAGTCTGTGGGCTGTCTCCCCACTCCCTTGTTGGTTTCTTTGGCTTTGCAGAAGCTTGTCAGTTTGATGAGGTCCCACTTGTCTATCTTCTCTCTTATGGCATGGGCACTTGGGGTTTTGACAAGGAATTGGTTGCCAGTTCCAATTTCCATAAGGGTGTCTCCTACATTTTCTAAGGTCCTTATAGTTTGAAGTTTTACATTTAGGTCTTTGATCTATTTAGAGTTGATTTTTGTGTATGGGGATAGGCGGGAGTCTTGCTTTAATCTTTTGCATGTGGTCAGTCAGTTTTGCCAGCACCATTACTGAATAGGTTCTCCTATCCCCAGTGGTTGTTGGCAGAGGCTTTATATTGGCCTGTAGTTCTCTTTCTTGATTGGATCTTTACCAGGTTGGGTATCAATGTGATGTTGGCTTCATAAAATGATTTGGGGGAGAATTTCATGTTTCTCAATTGCCTGGAAAGCTTTCAATAGAATTGGTATTGGCTCCTCCTTGTATGTTTTGTAGAATTCTGATGGAAAGTCATCTAGCCCAGGGCTTAATTTTGTAGGTAGTTTTCTTATGACATAGTCAATGTCCTGGGTTGTTATTGATCTATTTAGGATCTTGATTTCTTCTTGTTTCAGCCCGGGGAGGTTGTGTACAGGTATACATAGTAATCTCTGATAATCTTTTGTATTTCTTCAGGGTCAGTTGTTATTACATCTTTTGCATTTCTGATTGTGTTTATTTGGGCTTTTTCTCTCTTTTTCTTGGTCAGTCTAGCTTGGGGTCCATCAATCTTGCTTATCCTTTCAAAAAACAACTTTTGGTTTCATTGATGTTTTTGTATTATATTTTTGTCCTCTATGTCCTGAATTTGGGCTTTTATTTTGGTGATCTGAATTCTGCTAAAGTTAGGTGATTTGTTAGGCTGTTAACTAGTGATCTTTTCATTTTCTTCATGTGTATTCATAGAGATATGAATTTCCCTCTTACTACTGATTTCATGGCATCCCAGAGATTTTGGTAAGATGTTTCTTCATTTTCATTTGTTTCCAGGAATCTCTTAATTTCTGTTTTGATTTCCATGTTGACCCAGGAGTTGTTCAGCACCATGCTGTTTAGTGTCCATGTTTTTGTGGGTTTGGGGGGTACTTTGTTGGAATTGATGTTTATTTTTATTTCATTGTGATCTGAGGAGGTTCATGGTAGTATTTCAATCTTATGAAATTTGTTTATACTTGATTTATCGCCGAGGATGTGGTCGATCTTCGAGTATGTTCCATGTGGTGATAAGGAGAATGTATATTCTGTGGTTGTTGGGTAGAATGTTCTGTAGGTATCAATTAAGCCCATTTGGTTAAGCATTATGTTGAGGTTCTGTACATCCTTGTTGGTTTTTTGTCTTGATGATCTGTCTAGGGTTGCTAGTAGGGTATTTATGTCCCCAGCTATGATAGTGTTAGAGTCAAGGCCTTTTTTTAGTTTATCTAGAAGCTGCTTTATGAAAGTTGGTCCTACTATATTGGGTGCATATATGTTTAGGATGGATATTTCTTGTGGATGGATTGAACTTTTTATCATTATGTAGTAAGCTTCTGTATCTTTTTAATTTTTAATAGGTTAAAGTGTATTTTGTCTGATATTAATATTGCAACTCCTGCTATCTTTTGTGTTCTGTTCACCTGAGAATTCGTTTTCTATCCTCTTACTTTGAGTCTGTGAGTATCCTTTCTGGTGAGAAGAGTCTCTTGGAGACAATATATTGTTGCCTCAGGATATTTTATCCATTTTGCCCTTCTATGTCTGTTCGGTAGTCATTTAGTCCATTCACATTCAGGCAACTTATTGTGATGTGAGTTTATCAATGTCATGAGGTTCTTACAGAATTTGTTGTTGTTGATGCTGTTAGTTTGTTGTCTTTCTTTTGATTTTTGGGTTGATTTATGTGAGTTTTTGATCTCTTCCCTGCATTCTTGGGAGGATGTTGTCATTCTTTTCTTTCTTTCTTCTGTGTTTAATACTTTCTTAAGTGTTTCTTGTAGAACTGGTCTGGAGGCGGCATAAACTCTTAGGGAATGATTGTTTAGGAAGGATTTTAGTTCTCCATCACTAATGAAACCTAGTTTAGTGGGGTAGGCAATTCTTGGTTGAAATTGTTTATCTTTGAGAACTTTGAAGATTGGACTCCAATCTCTCCTAGGCTGAAGTGTTTCTGTAGATAAGTTTGCTGCTATTCTAATTGGTCTTCCCTTGTAGGTTGTCTGACCTTTCTCCCTTGCTGCCTTTAGGATGTTTTCTTTCATACCTACTTTGTATAAGCGAATTACTATATATCTAGGAATTGGCTTTCTCATTTGTTGTCTTGCAGGGGTTCTCTGAATCTCTTGTGTTTGAATGGTCATGTCTCTGATGAGATGAGTGAAGTTTTCTTGAATAATTTCATGAAATGTTTGTTCTAGGGTGGTCTCTGTCTCTCTATCTGCCTCAGGAAGTACAATTAATCTTAAGTCTGGTCTCTGAAATAATTACCCATCTTTTGGAGGCTTTGTTCTGTCTTTTAAAGCTTCTTTTCTATGTTTTTGACAGTTTGGATTAATTCCATATTTTCGTCCTCCAGCTCTGACATTCTTTCTTCTGCTTGGTTAATTCTGCCTTCCATGTGTATCAGTTTGTTATTTATTTTATTCACTGTATTCTTTATTGCTGTTATCTTAGTTATCAACTCCTTCATTCTTTCCTCTTGTCTCTCCTCATTTCTGTTTATTGTCTCTATTAATATCTTGATATCTGGGTTTGTGGATTGAGATCATTTTGAGGGCTCTCATTGTTTGAGTTCTGATGTCTATATTCTCAGTTGTTCTTGTTTGTAGGAGATGTGTATTCTTCCTTTGGTTTTTCTTCATTTGTGTAGGCTTTCCTCCCCACTATTTTTTTTTTAACCTCTTCTTTAATTCTATTGTTCAGTGATGGGGGGTAGCTTTTCTTCTGTTTACTCAATCCCCTGTTCTTTCTTATGTAGATACTCTGGGTTTGTTAAATTTTGAAGCTGGACTAGGAGTGAGGAGCTGTGCTTTTTGCAGTTTTTAGACTTTAATTAAGGGGGAATTGTGATTCAGGAGCTATCTACAGATCCCAGTATCCACTGACAAGTGTGTGGGTCCTTTGTTCATGTACTGGGGGTGTCTGTTTGCCCCTTGAAAGCAAAATGAGATTTTTTAAAAAAGGAAAATAATGGAAAAAGGAAGGAGGAAGGTGAACAGAAGATGAAGAGAGAGAGAGACCAAGAAAAGGGGAAAACAGACAGGAATACTGACTAATAGAAAAGCAAACAAAGATAGAAAAAAAACACCCAAAAACATACAATCATACAAAAAAACAAACAAAAAACACCCCTATTGATGTACTCATCCTCAAAAATATCCATACGCAAACAGAAAATCTAAAAAAAAAAAAAAAAGCCAGGCTCGGTGGCTCAACCTGTAATCCCGTGCCTTTGGGAGGCTGAGGTGAGTGGATTGCCTGAGTCCTCGGGTTCAAGACCCGCCTGGGCAGCGAGACCTCATCTCTACAATAAATCAAAAAATCAGCTGGGCGTGGTAGCGCATGCCTGTAATTCCAGCTATTTGGAAGACTGAGGCGGAAGGATCGCTGGAGCCCAGCAGGTCGAGGCTGCGGTGGCCGGGAGCAGTCACTGCACTCCAGTCTGGGCGACAGAGTGAGACTCCAACTCAAAAAAAAAAAAAAAATTAAAATAGCAGAAACAAAGCAAGTATGAAAATTTAAACAAAAAATGTAAAGAAAGAGAAAAGGAAAAAAAAAACCCCAAAACTAAAACAAACAAGCAAACTCCCTCTGTGGCCATTTCTGTAACTCTGTGTTCCTTTTGGCTGTCACTACTTCATTAAGGATCAGCTCGAGTCTCCAGCCCATTCCCTCTGCTCTCAGTGCAGGCTGCAAGGGTTGCTCTCAGCATGGGTCAGATGCCCCATGGACTACTGAGGGAGAAGGATGGATCAGATCTCTACTCCCCAATTCCTCTGCTGTTGCTGTTGCTGTCAAGTCTCCCACTCAGATCTGACCTGTCTGTGCCTGTTTCAGCATGGGGGAGAGGCGTCTGTCTCTCCGAGTTCAATGAGGAGATAGTCTCTGGGTCCCAGGTTGGAGGATAGACAGAGCTAAGTGGGGCAATGCAGGCCTCGGCCTGGTCCTGGGACAGAGAAGATGGTGCCAGTTGGCATTTCCTCACCAGTGGTGGGGCTCTGTTCCATGCCCTGCCTTCTCCATGGTTCCTGGCTTGTGCCTGGTCTGCTGCCACAGGTGATGGTGTGGGCTGGGTGCTAGGCAGTGAGGGACAGCTGTTCTCTGCAGCCTCCTCTCAAGAGGACTCCGAGAATAGCAGACAATCCTGCCAGGGGCTCCACTCTCAGGATGGTGGTGGGTTGCAGTCACCTCTGGAGGAAAGACCTGGGTGCATGAACCCAAGTCCCCCTCAGATGAACTTTCACTCACCCACTGGTACTCACCCACTCATGCAGAGAGTCTTTATGTACACTTGCTTTTGTGGAGACTCTCACATTCCGACTTGTTCTGATGCCATCTTGCCTCTTTACAATCAATACCCAGCTCTTAAAGGCAGTGCTGGTCGCATGGTCACCTGATGTACCATCTTAGGTACTCAGTCATTCCATGGACCCAGTAGGTTCAGGAGCTGCTTTCTGAGTAAAGAGCTCTCTTCTGCAAAGAATGTATTTTTCAAGCCAGTAGGCTCATACCAAATGCCATGTTGATCTCTTGTAGTAAAAATACTACATCTGGAATAGCAGTTGTGGTTGGAGTTAATACTTGGTTAAGTTTTTGGTAGTCCATCATCAATAGCATGATCCAGCTGTCTTTTTCTAGGAGACAGGCTGGTGAACTAAATGAGGATGACAGCTGCAGCCTCCTTTAAGCCTTCGAAGGGGATCCCAACTTCTGCCATTCTTTCTATGATATTTCTTTGCTTCGATTTTCTTGTCAGTGCAGAGGGGGGCAATTTCACGGTTTTCATCTGGCTTTTCCTACAATGATTCGGTCAAGAGACAGATACCACACATGCCATTTTAACAGAGGGAATTTAATGTAAAGAATTGGTAAACAGTTATTAAAAAGCTGGAAAGGCTAAGAGAAAACACGAAGGCATCTCAGAGGTAGAAAGTGCAGGTGGCATCTTCTACTCCTATGGCTGGGTGAGGGGATTGCACAAGGGAAGAAGTTGGAATTATTGCTGTGTAGAAACTTGCAGAAGGAACTGAATCTCAGATCTCCAAAAGGGGGCCGCTATTCAGTTTATGCTGATGATTCTGAGCTCAAAGGAGAGATCCCTTAGGGCTGTGACCCAGAACTCTGAGGAGGAGACCATGGCCAGCTGGTGCTAGCGTTTCTGAGGGTCATTATGAGGCTGATTCTGCAAGTTTTGGAAATAGTGCACACTGAATGCATGCTGTGACTGCAGCAGACTGCAAAGGCCAAGGTGAGCAGTGAAATTGAGATGACGTGACAGGAACATGATGCACAAGTCTCTCCCTGTTGGAAGAGCAGAATACAGAGCTGGTGGCAAAGCAGAAATGCCATTTACAGAGCCCAGCCCCAGCATCACAAAGCAGAACACAGAATTGGTGGTAGTTGGGGTAGGGTGGGGGGTTGGAGGGGTAGTAGTGGGTTGAAGCTGAGAGACAATATCTTAGTAACTAGCATAGGTCTCTTATTCCAGAGGTCAGACATCTGATATAGGATTCTACCTATTCGTATTTGTCCAAATTATGCACTCAAGAACTAGGGAAGTGACCACAGGCAGGTCGACGAACACATCTTGTCTATGCTAAGACAGACTTGAGCTTGGACTCCATATATCACCTGGCTTCTAATGCCCCCTCTTTAACAGGGATGTCCTGATGGTGTTTTGGGTCCCCAGGTCAGTGTCAACTCAGATCCTGTGTCCACTAGCCCTTGAAAAAATCCTATGGATGTTATTCTTTCTCTGGTGTGTGAGTTCTCAGGTAAATGGCTCTGTTGTTTTGGAAAAAACTGGTAGAATCATTACTGAGGGCACCTACTGTGGCATTGCAGAGTTCCTCACCAGGGTATCCAGCCACTTCTTTAAGTGATCAGTTCTAGATATGAGAATTGTTGCAGGTCTGGAAACTGGGTGAGCCATCATGACTTTCCACCTGGGAGCTGATGTCAACTTTCTGCACATCCACTTTTATTTTATTTTTAGATTGGAAAATATAGTTTATTTAGAGAGTAACTTAGAGAGAGAGAGAAATTCACCTCTCCAAGGTAGGAGAGGGGACCAAAGCTCAGGAAATATGGTAGTGGCCATAGCTCCTGCACATGCACTTTTAATCTCTTGCGATCATGTGTCTTAAGCAATACACTTGCTGGTTGGCCATCTTGCCCTTAGGAATACATGGCTGCCCTCAACTTCCACTGTGACCTAGTTGCTTATTAACTTGCCTCTGACGGTGAAGTGTCACTACATGGCTTGTGCTCTTCTGGAATCTTACCATCCTCACTGACACTGGGAAGCCCGATGGCGGTTGCTCTCCATAGGCTAGCATTAGCAGTGTGAGATGCTAGAGGTACTGCAGAGGCCATTAAAACCACTTTAACCTGCATGCTATCCCAATCTGTGACTGGAGTCATTAGATCATTATAACCACCCTGGTCATCTGAATGCCTGGATTCAAATCTTGGCTCTGCCAGTACTTGCAGTATGATCTTGGGCAAATTATTCAATGTCTCTGTGTCTCATTTTTTTCTCCCCATTAGATGAGAATGTTAATAGTACCTACCTCAAAGAGCTCTTAGGTGGATTCAATGGACTAATCTTTAATTGCTTCACAAATCACAAGCCCTTAAAGAATGTTGTCATTCCTATGTAAAAAAAACAGCAAGAAAGCTAACCATTATCTTTCAACATAATTCTGGAAATAATAAAAAGCAACTAGAAATGAAAAAATAAGTGAGGTGAAATATTGGGTAAAAAGTGACAAAAGTGTCATTATTTATGGATTATAAATTGGCCACCCGAAAAAAAATCCAAAATACCAATATCAACACCAAAAGCCAAAAACTTCAAAATTAAAAAAGATAATTCAGTAAAAAGGCCAAATCAATGTTCTTTTCCTGTATCTTTTCTTTTCTTTTCCATTTATAATAGTCATCTTAAATATAAAATAATTAGGGAAAATCCTCATAAGAGTCAAAGCACTCACATAAGGGAAAATGCATAACTTTAAAAGCAGCTGGACTAATGGGGGACTGTGTTTCTGGATGGTAGTTCTTACTGTTGTAGAGATAGCAATTCTTCCAAAATTAATTTTAAAATTCATTATGGAGTTCCAATCAAAATCCAAACATTATTTTATAATGTAAGAATAATTCCCCAGTTTATCTGGAAGAATAAGTAATGAGAACAGTAATAACAAATGTTAAAATAATATAACAAGTTATCTATCACCACCAGATGTGAAAACACATTTATAATGTCAACATAGCTTAAATATTTTTACCGGTGGATAAATAGATAAAAAGAAATAAAGTATAAAAGCTTTAAAAGTTCACGAATAGATCCTCCATGTATTTTAGAAGTTAGTATGTAGCAAAGTTTCCATTTCAAGTTAGAGTGGAAAAAGCAAATACCACAAATGATTTTTCAGTGACAGACTAATCACAGGAAAACAATTAACTTAATTTCCCTCATGACTTACTCCAAAATAAATTCTTAACTGATTAAACATTAAGCACAGAATATGAAATTGCAAGAAAAGATAAAATTAGATAAATCTTATACATTCTTGGGGTGGGGAAGGAGTATAAAACAAAGAACAAGAACAGTAGATTTAAATTAATAAAATTTAGAAATGTTTGGTGTCATAAGACATGAACAAAATGGAAATTGGAAAATATGTTTATAAAATAAATAATAGACAAAATACTGATATTTGTTTCAAAGACTTTTAAAATTTTACCTTTAAACTGGCATATAATAATTTTACATATTTGGGGACACATAGTGATATTTCAGTATGTACAACGTATAATTATCAGATCAGGGTAATTAACATATCCCTTATCTCAAGAAATGTATCATTTCTTTGTATTGGGAACATTCAATATCTACCTTCTAGCTATTTTTTTTTTTTTGAGTTGGAGTCTCACTCTGTCGCCCAGACTGGAGTGCAGGGGCCGCTCCTGGCCACTGCAGCCTCGACCTGCTGGGCTTTGGTGATCCTTCCGCCTCAGCCTTCCGAGTAGCTGGAATTACAGGCATGCGCTACCACGCCCGGCTGATTTTTTGATTTATTGTAGAGATGAGGTCTCGTCAAGTTGCCCAGGCAGGTCTCGAACCTGCAGGCTCAGGCAATCCACTCACCTCAGCCTCCCAAAGCGCGGGATTACAGGCTGAGCCACCGAGCCCAGCTCCTTCTAGCTATTTAAAACGAGTGCTAACTGTAGTCATCCTTCTGTGGAATAGAACATTTTAACTTATTCTTCCTATCTAGGCATGATTTTGTATTTTTTAACAAATGTCTTCTCCCCCCACCCTTACCAGCCTCTAATATCCTCTGTTCTACCTTTTACTGCTATGAGATCAACTTTTTCTCCCCCTAGCTTCCACATAAGAGTGAGAACACTGGTGTTTAACTTTCTGTTCCTGGCTTATTTCACTTAGCATAATATTTTCCAGCTCCATCCATTTGCCACAAGTGACAGAATTTCATTATTTTTTTTTGTGTGTGGCTGAATAGTATTCCATTGTGTATTTATACCGCATTCTCTTTATTCTTTCATCTGTTGTTAGGTTGATATGTATCTTGGCTCTTGTGAATGGTGGTGCAGTATGCATAGGGGTGTAGATGTCTCTTCAATATACTGATTTTCTTTATTTTGGATGAATGCCCATTAATGAGATTGCCTGATCTATGATAGTTCTATTTATAGTTATTTCAGGAACCTCCGTACTATTCTCCATAGTGGCTGTGCAAGTTTACATTACCACCAACAGTGTCTAAGAGCTCCCTTTCTCTACATCATCACCAGCAATTGCATTTTTTGCCTTTTGGATACTAGCCACCCTAACTGGGGTGAGATAATACCTCATTGTGGTTTTCATTTGCGTTTACAAATGATGATGATTAGTGATGTTGAGCATTTTAAAATATATTTGTTGTCTATTTGTATGACTATTTTTTACCTTGAGTTGTTTCTTTGCTGTTGAGTTCTTTGAGTGCCTTGTATTTGTGGGTATTAATCCCCTGTTCAATGAATAGTTTACAAATATTTTTACCCATTCTGTAGGTTGTCTTTTCAGTCTGTTGATGGTTCCTTTTGTGTTGCAGAAAATTTTTAGTTTGATATAATCCTGTTTGTTTATTTTTGCTTTTGAGGTCTCATTCATAAAATATTTCCCCAGACTAATGTTCTGAAGTGGTTCCTATATGTTTTCTTTTAGTGGTTTTACAGTTTTGGGCCTAATATATAGGTCTTTGATTCATTTTGAGTTGATTTTTGTATAGCATGAGAGGTAGGAGTCTAGTTCTATTCTTCTGCTTATAAATATCTAGTTTTCCCATCATTATTTATTTAAGAGACTGTTCTTTTTCCCAATGAGTGCTCTTGGTGCCTTTGTCAAAAATCAGTTAGCTGTAGATATGTGGATTAATTTCTGGGCTCTCTATTTTGTTTCACTGTTTCTGTTTCAATGCCAAGACCATATTATTTTGGTTGCTACAGCATTGTAGTCTAATTTGAAGTCTGGTAGTGTGTTGCCTTCAGCTTTGTTCTTTTTGCTCAGGATTGCTATGGTTACTAAGTGTATTTTGTGGTTCCATACAAATTTTTTAAATAATTTATTTTTAATTTAAAAGTTGTGGGGTACATGTGAGAATTTGCCATATAAGTAAATTGCATGCAGGTATGGTTTGGGCTTCTAGAAATCTCTCTCTCCCCCAGTAGTGGACATGGTACCCAGTGGGTGATTGTGTGCCTTTTATCCCTCCTGTATTCCTTCCCCCCTTAGCAGGGCCCAGCGTGAGTTGTTCCTGCTCTGTGTTTATGTCCCTGATGTTTAGGGCCCACTTATGAGTGAGAACGTGTGGCATTCAGTTTACTATTTCTCTGATAGTTCACTTAGAATGATGATCTCCAGCTGCACCTGATTGCTGCAAAGGATGTGATTTTGTCCTTCTTTATGGTTGCATAGTATCCCATTGTGTATATGTTCCACATTTTCTCTATCCAGTCCACATTCAATGGGCATCCGGGTTGGTTCCATGCTTTTGCTATTATGAATAGTGCTGCAATAAACATACATGTGCAGGTGTCCTTTCGGCAGAGCAATTTATGTTTCTAGGAGAAGTCACGGAAGTAGGACTGCTGGATCACGTGACAGCTCAAGTTTTAGTTCTTGGTTCTTTGCGAAAATGTCACACTGCTTTCCACAAAGGTTGGACCAGCTTACATTCCCATCAGTGGTGCAGAAGTGTTCCCTTTTCTCTGAAGCATCAACAGTACTTGGTTGTTTTTTTTTTTAATTTTTAATGATTGCCATCTGACTGGTATGAGGTGGTATCTCATTGTAGATTTGATTTGCATTTCTCTGATGATTACTGAAGCTGAGCATTTTTTTAATGTTTGTCAGCTGCTTGGATGTCTTCCTTTGAGAAGTGTCTGTTCATGCCCACTTTTTAATGGTGGTATTTTTTTCCTGTAGATTTATTTGAGCTCCTTGTAGATCTTGGATGTTAGGCCTTTCAATACAAATTTTAAGATTTTGTTTTTCTACTTCTCTGAAGAATGTCCTTGATATTTTGGTAGATGCTACATTGAATCTGTAGATTGCTTTGGGTAGTATGGTCATTTTAACAATATTAATTATTCTGATCTATGAACATGAGATGTCTTTCCATCTGTGTCTTTTTCATTTTCTTTTATCAGTGTGTTGTAGTTTTCTCTGTTGTCTTCTTTTACCTCCTTGGTTAGTTTTTTTTCTAGGTATTTTATTTTTTGTATCTATTGTACATAGAATTGCCTTCTTGATTTCTTTTTCACATAGTTCTTTGTTTATACATAGAAATGCTACTAATTTTTGTATGTTGATTTTGTGCACTGCAACTTTACTGAATTTACTTATCAGTTCCATAAGTTTTTTTGTAGATTCATGAGGATTTTTAAAAATAAGATCATGTCTGCAAACAGGGACAATTTGACTGCCTCCTTTTCAATTTGAATGTCCTTTATTTTCTTTCTTTTTTTCTCTTGCCTGTTTGCTCTCGCTAGGACTTCCAGTATTATACGGAATAAGAGGGGTGAGAGTGACATCTTTGTCTTGTTTCAGCTTTTTTTTTTTTCTCCCCACATTCAGGGTGCTTTTAGCTCTGGGTTTGTCGTATATGGACTTAATTTTACCGAGGTACTTTCTTTCTATACCTAATTCATTGAAATTTGTAAAACCACGAACAGATGTTGAATCTTATCAAATGCTTTTTTTCATTATAACTAGGCTCAAACACATCTTTATTAATCAAAATAGGAACCACTACAGTCAACACATTTTTGCCAGTGAGAAATAAGTGTGTAAATGTTTTTTTAAAAATCTGTTGAGATGGTCATATGTTTTTTGTCATTCATTCTGCTAAATGTGATATTATGTTTATTGATTTTCATATGTTGAAACTTCCTGAGTTAAATCCCACTTGATCATGGTGTATTATCTTTCTGATGTATTGCTGGATTTAATTCATGAGTATTTTGTTGAGGATTTTTGCCTCTATGCTCATCAAGAATATTGGCCAGTAGTTTTATTATCTCACTGTGTTCTTGTCTGGTTTCAGTATTATGGTTATGCTGGCATTGTAGAATGAGTTAGAAAGACTTCACTCTACTTCAGATTTTTAGAATAGTTTGAAAAGAATTGGTATAAATTTTTCTTTAACGATTCAGTAGAATTCAGCGGTGAAGCTATCCTTACTTTTCTTTCTTGGGAGACTTTTATTACTGATTCGGTCTTGTTATTTGTTACTGGTCTGTTCAGATTTTCTATTTCTTCTTGGTTCAGTCTTGGTAGGTTGCATGCATTCAGAACTCTATCAATTTTCTCTAGGTTTTTACATTTTTAGCATATAGTTGTTTCTAGTAGTCTCTGATTGTCTTGATTCTGTGGCACCCATTGCAACGTCTCCTTTTTTGTTTCTGGTTTTATTTGGGTCTTCTTTTTTTGTTAATCTAGCTATGGTTTATTCATTTTGATTAACTTTCAAAAAATCAAGTTTTTGTTTTGTTGCTTTTTTGTATTTTTTTAATTCTCAATTTTGTTCATTGTATTTCTATTTTCATTTGTCTCAGGGAATTATACTGTTTTATTCTTAATTTCTGTCTTTATCCATTGTTTTGTCAAGAGTATGTCACTTAATTTCCAAATATTTGTGTAGTTTCAAATGCTTCTCTTGATTTATAGACTTATTACGTTTTGGTCGGGAAAGATATCTGGTATAATTTTGCTTTTTAAAAATTTTTTGAGACTTGCTTTGTGTCTTAACATATGGCTAATCTGAAGAATCTCCCATGTGCTAATAAAAAAAAGAGTATTCTGCAGCTGTTACGTAAAATGTTCTGTAAATGTCTGTTAGGTCCATTTGGTCTATGGTACAGTTTAAATCCAACAATTCTTTGGTGACTTTTTGCCAGGTGATCTTTCCAATGCTGAAAGTAAGGTTTGAAGAGCACAGCTATTATTGTATTGGATCTAGCTCTCCCTTTGGATCTAATGATATTTGCTTTATATATCTGGGTAATTCATTGTTGAATACACAAACGTGTGTGTGTGTGTGTGTGTGTGTGTGTGTGTGTGTGTGTGTGTGTGTTGTTATATTCTTTTGCTGAATTGATCCCTTTATTATTATATAATGTATTGCTTTGTCTTTTTTTACTTTGGACCTTCAATCTGTTTTGCCTGATATAAATATAGGCACTCCTGCTTGCTTTTGGTTGCTGTTTGTGTGGAATATCTTCTTCCATCCTTTCACTTTCAGTCTATCCATGTCTTTACAGATGAGGTGAGTGTCTTGCACACAGTATATAGTTGGGTCTTTTAAAAAATCCATTCAGCTAATCTATACCTTTTTTTTTCCAGTCTATTGGCATTCAAGGTTATTATTGACAGGTGAGAGCTTACTCTTCTCATTTTATTGACTTTTTTTCTGATTGTTTTGCTTATCCTTTATTCCTTACTTCATTCCTTATTGTTTATTTTTGCAGTTAGATGATTTTCTGTGGTAATATGATCAATTCCTTTCTCTTTCTTCTTTGTATATAGACTCTACCAGTGAGTTCTACCAGTGAGTTTTATAGTTTGCATGTTTTCATGGTGGTGGTGATCATCTTTTCCAGATGTAAGACTGCCTTGATTATTTCTTGTAAGGCCAGGTAGTGGCGATAAATTCCCTTAGTTTTTGCTTGTCTGTGAAAGAGACATTTCGGAAGGATAGCTTTTCTAGGCATCATATTCTTGATTGGCAGTTTTTTTTTCTTCTTTCAGTGTTTTGAATATATCATCCCATTCTCTACAGGCTGTAAAGTTTTTGCTGAGAAGTCTGCTGCTGGTCTAATGGGGATTCCCCTATATGTGACTTAATGCTTTTCTCTGATGTTTTTAAAAATTCTTTTTTTATTTTCAACTTTTTACATTTTGGCTATGTTATATCTTAATGAAGACTTCTCTGGGTTGAATCTATTTGGACTTGAGAAATTTTCAACTTGAATTATCTTCTTAAATATTTTTTTCTACACATTTTATCTTCTCTTCTCCTTCTAGAATGCCCATAATGTGAATGAATATTTGTTTCCTTAGTTGTGTTCTATTAATCCTTCATTCTTTTTGTTTTGTTTTATCTGCCTGTTATTTCAAAAATCATGTCTTCAAGTTCAGAAATTCGTTCTCCTTGGTCTAGTCTGTTGAAGCTCTCGATTGTATTTTTAAAACTATTTTACATTTTATTTTAGAGTTGTGGGGTACAAGTGAAGATTTGCTACATATGTACGTTGCATGTAGGTGAAGTTTGGCCTTGTAGGTGGTTCTTTCTTCCCTGGTAGTGAACCTGGTACCCAGTGTGTTGCTATGTGTTCCCTTCCCCATCTCTCTTTCTCCGGTAGTGTCCAGTGGCTGCTGATCCCACCCTGTGTTCATGTGACCAGTGATCAGGACCTACTTATGAGTGAGAACATGCAATATTCAGTGATTTTGTTCTGTGATAGTTCACTTAGTATGATTGTCTCCAACTGCATCCATGTTGCTGCAAAGGTCATGTTTTTGTTCTTCTAGATTATATTTTTTTATTCCATTTATTGAATTCTTCTAGGATTTCTGTTTGATCCTTTAAAAAAATCTGTTTGTTAATTGTTGCATTCAAATCATAATTTCCTAATTTTGCTGATTTGTTTATTTGTATTCTCGTGTACCGCAGTGCATTTCCTTAAGGTTACTATTTTGAATTCTTTTTCTGGCATTTTGTAAATTTCCTTATGATTAGCATCAGTTACTGTAGAATTATTGTATTCTGATTCTGGCAAGATGGTGATGAGACAGGTCGGACTGTGAGAGTCTCTGCAAAAGTGAGCATCCATAAAGACTCTCTGCGTGAGTGTGTGTGTGCCAGTGGGGGAGTGAAAGTCTGTGTGAGGGGAGACTAGGGTTCATGCACCCAGGGATCTCCTTTGAAGGTGACTGCAACCCCTTACACCCTGAGATTGGAGCCACTGGCACACAGGATCATCTGCTATTCTTGGGGCTCTCCTGAAAAAAGTCTGTGATATAGAGCTTATTCTCATCACCTGGCTGGCACCTGTCCCACACCATCACCTGTGACAGCAAAGCAGCTGGAGCCCCAGACCATGGAGAGAGAGAGAGCAGGTTGGGGAGAGCTGGAGAGGAGCCCCACCACCAGCGAAGAAATGGCCGGAGTCATTTTCTCTGTCCTGAGACCAGGTAGAGAACTGTATTGCCCCACCCAGCTCCACCCAGCCTCCAATCTGGGACCTAGAGATAATCGGGAAGAACTAGGAGAGACAGATGCCCCTCTCCCATGCCGGATCAGTCACAGGCACATGAGATCTGAGTGGGAGAATTGACAGGCAGCAAGCCGGGTGAGTTCAGATCTGATCCACCCTCCTCCTAGTCTGTGGGGAATCTGACCCAGGCTGAGAGCAACCCTATCAGCCTGTGCTGAGAGCAGAGGGGAGGGGCTAGAGATCAGAGCCGAAAGGAAGTTGGACTTATAGGAACTACCTCAGAGCAAGTTTTTTTTTTTCCTGTTTGTTTCGCAAGTTTTTTTAGTTAGTTTGCTTTAATTTTTTTCTCTCTGTTTTTGATTACATTTTTGTACTTGCTTTGCTCCTGTTATTTTATTGCTACTTTTTTTAGACTTCCTGTTTGTATATGGGTATTTTTGAGGGAGAGTACATCAATAGGGTTTTTTTGTTGCTTTGTGTGTTTGTATGATTGTCTGTATGTTTTAGTTTTTTTAATCTTTTCTGTCTTTGTTTGTGTCTCTTTTCATTTGTTAGTTGGTATACCTGTCTGTTTTCCCTTTTCTTCTTCTCTCTTTCCACCCTCCTCTCATCCCCCTCCTTCTTTTTCCCATTATTTTGCTTTTTCTTACTTCATTTTGCTTTCAGGGAGCAAACCTATACCCCCACTGCATAGACAGATTGTAAGGCAGTAGGAAGTGGGTTCCAGGGGACCCACACATCTATCAACTGATACTGTGATTTGCAGATAGTTTCTGAATCACAGCCCTCCCTCAATTAAATCTCAAAACTGTAAAAAGTATAGCCACCCCACCAACAGTCCAGCTTCAGAATTGAACAAAGTCAGAGGATCCACATAGGAGAATAGGAAGAATAGTAGATTGAGCAAATAGAAGTAAAAGCTACTCTTGGCCTCATTCCTGAACCACAGAATTAAGGAAGAGGTTAAAAAAAAAGGGTGGAGGGAGAGGAAGAAAATCTACACAAATGAAGAAAAATTGAAAGAAGAATATGGGTCTCATGCAGACCCCTGGGAGGTCAGATACTGAGAATACAGACTTCAGAACACAAACAATGAAGAGCCCCCAGAATGACTGGTCTCAAACTACAAACCCAGATATCAAGTCATTAATAGAGAGAATAAATAGAATTGAGGAGAGACAAGAGGAAAAAATATCCTTATTTGATAACTGA
This sequence comes from Carlito syrichta, assembly GCF_000164805.1. Classification (NCBI taxonomy): domain Eukaryota; kingdom Metazoa; phylum Chordata; class Mammalia; order Primates; family Tarsiidae; genus Carlito; species Carlito syrichta. Next base: position 273,064 of record NW_006999133.1, on the reverse strand, counting down.
GATAACAACAATAAAGAATACAGTGAATAAAATAAATAGCAAACTGATGAGCATAGAAAGCAGAATTAGCCAAGCAGAAAAAAGAGTCTCAGGGCTTGAGGACCAAAATATGGAACTAACCCAAATTGTTTAAAACAGAAAAGCAGCTTAAAAAGACAGACAAAAACCTTTGAGATATTTCAAGAGGCCAAATCTAAGACTAATTGGAATTCCTGAGGTGGAAAGAGAGACAGAGACCACCCTGGAACAAACATTCCATGAAATTACACAAGAAAAATTCCCTCATCTCATCAGTGATGTGACCATTCAAATACAAGAGATTCAGAGAACCCCTGCAAGACAACAAATGAGAAGACTGGCTCCTAGACACCCAGTAATTTGCCTACCCAAAGTAGGTATAAAAGAAAAAATCCTAAAGGCAGCAAGAGAGAAAGATCAGACTACCTACAGGGGAAGACCAATTAGAATAGCAGCAGACATATCTACAGAAACACTTCAGGCTAAGAGAGATTGGAGCCCAATCTTCAAAGTTCTCAATGATAAACAATTTCAACCAAGAATTGCCTACCCAGCTAAGCAAAGTTTCATCAGTGATGGAGAATTAAAATCTTTCCCAGACATTCAATCCATAAGAGCTTACACTGCCTCCAGACCAGCTTTTACAAGAAACACTTAAGAAAGTATTAAACACAGAAGAAAGGAAAAAAAGAACAACAACGCCTTTCACAAGAATGCAGGAAAAAATATTGAAAACACAAATGAATCAGCCCCCAAATCAAAAGAAGGACAACAAACAGCAACAACAACAAACTCTATAAGAACCTTATGACAGGGATAAACTCTCACATTTCAATAATTAGCTTGAATGTGGATGGAGTAAATGTACCACTGAAAAGGTATAGTATGGCAAAATGGATAAAAATCATGAGGCAACAATATATATTGTCTCCAAGAGATTCATCTCACCTGAAAGGACACTCACAGACTCAAAGTAAGAGGATGGGAAACAAAATTTCAGGTTAATGGAACACAAAAGAAAGCAGGTCCAATATTAATATCAGACAAAATATTCTTTAAGCTATCAAGAATTTAAAAAGGTACAAAAGGTCACTACATAATGATAGAAGGTTCAATCTATCAACAAGAGCTATCCATCCTAAACATATATGCACCCATATATAGGAGCACCAACTTTCATATAGCAGCTGATAGGTAAGCTTAAAAAAAGATATTGGTTCTAACACTCTCATAGCTGGGACTTAAATACCCCACTAACAACCCTAGACAGATCATCAAGTCCAAAAATCAACAAGGAGATCTGGAACCTCAATATGACACTTGACCACATGGACTTAATAGATACCTACAGAACACCCCATCCAACAACCATGGAATATACATTCTACTCATCACCACATGGAATGTACTCTACACCACATGGAATGTACACGTCCTTGGCCATAAATCAAGCATAAACAAATTACATAAGATTGAAATTCTGCTGGGCACCTTCTGAGGCCACAGTGGAATAAAAATAAATATTAACACCAACAAAGTTCCCCCCAAACCCACAAAGACATGGACACCAAACAGCATGATGCTTCCTGAGTCAACATGGAAATCAAAACAAAGATTAAAAGATACCTGGAAACGAATGAATATGAAGAAACATCTTACCAAAACCTCTGGGATGCCACGAAAACAGTACTAAGAGGGGAATTCATATCTCTACGAACACACATGAAGAAACTGGAAACATCACAATTTAACAGCCTAACAAATCACCTAAGGAAGCTGGAAAAGCAAGACCACCAAAACCCTAACTTCAGCAGAAGAATCTGGATCACCAAAATAAAAGCCCAAAATTGGGACATAGAAGACGAAAAGATAATACAAAAAAAATCAATGTAACAAAAAACTGGTTCTTCAAAAAGATAAACACAATAGATGGACTTCTAGCTAGACTGACCGAGAAAAAGAGAGAAAAAAACCCAAATAAACACAATCAGAAATGCAAAAGATCAAGTCAAAACTGACCTCAAAGAAGTACAAAACATTATCAGAGACTACTATGTACACTTATTTGGAAGCAAACTTGAAAACTTAGAGGAAATGGAGAACTTTCTGACATCACAGAACCTCCCCAGGTTGAAATAAGAAAAAAATCAAGACCCTAAATAGACCCATAACAATCAGGGAAATTGACTATGTCATTTAAAAAACTACCTCCAAAAAAAAAAAGCAAAAAAACCCTGGACCAGATGGCTTTCCAGCAGAATTCTACAAGGAGGAACTGATACTAATCCTATTGAAAGCATTCCAGGCAATTGAGAAAGATAGAACTCTCCTTGAATCATTTTACAAAGCTAACATCACATTGATACCCAAACCAGGTAAAGATCTAACAAAGAAAGAGAACTACAGGCCAATATCCTTGGTGAACATAGATGCTAAAATTCTCAACAATATCCTAGCAAACCGAATTCAACAATACATCTCAAAAAAAATCTACCATGACCAAGTAAGTTTCATCCCCAGGGTACAGAGCTGGTTCAACATTTGTAAGACCATAAGTGTAATTAAATACAAAACAGATGTAAAAAACAAACAAACAAACCCTCCCCCCCATGTGCTTATATCCCTAGATGCAGAAAAAGCCTTTGATAAAATCCAGCACCACTTCTTTGAGTATACCTCAAAATAGTCAGAGCCATCTACGAGAAACCCACAGCCAATGTACTGCTAAACAGATAGATACTGGAACCATTTCCCCTGAAAACTTAAAAAAGGCAAGGATGCTCACTCTCACCCCTCCTGTTCAACATAGTATTGAAAGTCCTAGCTAGAGCAATCAGACAAGAGAAGAAAATCAGGGGTATCCAAATAGGAAAAGAGGAAGTCACATTATCCCCCTTTGCAGATGACATGATGCTATACCTCGGAAACCCAAGAGAATCTGTCAAAAACCTCCTTGTACTGATAAAGGACTTTGGCAAAGTCTTAGGGTATAAAATAAATGTGCAAAAAGCAGTCGCATTCGTATACACCAACAATAAACAAACAGAAATCCAAATAAAAAGCACAATCCCATTCACAATAGCAGCAAAAAAAAGAAATACATCGGCATCTTCCTAACCAGAGATGTGAAAGACCTTTACAACGAAAACTACAAAACACTACTCAAAGAAATCAAAGATGACGCAAACACATGGAAAAATATCCATGCTCATGGATTGGAAGAATCAACATGGTTAAAATGTCCATCCTACCCAAGGCAAGCTACAGGTTTAACTCAATACCCATTAAATTATCAGCAGCATTCTTCTCTGACCTAGAAATGACAATACAGGAATTCATATGGAAGCATAAATGACCACAGATTGCAAAAACAATCCTCAGCAAAACAAACAAATGAACACACAAAAAAAAACCCCAAAAAACAATGTGGGAGGTATCATACTTCCAGACTTTATTACAAGGCTACAATAATCAAAACAGCCTGGTATTGGTACAAGAACAGGCTTATAGACAAATTGAACAAGATAGAGATTCCAGAAGCAAACCTCAATTTCATAACCAACTCATCCTCAACAGAGTTTCCACTAACAATCACTGGGGAGAGGAGAACGTATTCAGTAAATGTTGCTGGGAAAACTGGCTGACCCCTATCTATCACCATACACAAAAATCAACTCTAAATGGAAAAGACCTAAATGTCAAACCTCAAACTATAAGAATCTTAGAAAATGCAGGAGACACCCTTATAGAAATTGGA
>NW_006999133.1:234471-269051 GCF_000164805.1 Carlito syrichta | reverse complement strand
AGACATAGGAGCAGCCAACAGATACATGAAAAAATGCTCAGCCTCACTAGTCATCAAAGAAATGCAAATTGAAACTACACTGAGATACCCCCTCATTCCAGTCAGGATGGCCATCATTAATAACTCAAAAAAGAACAGATGCTGGAGAGGATGCAGCGAAAATGTAACACTTCTACATTGTTGGCGGGAGTGTAAACTAGTACAGTCTCTGCGGAAAACAGTTTGGCAATTTCTGAAAGATCTAAAAATCAACCTTCCATATGACCCCACAATCCCCCTACCGGGAATATACCTGGAGAAACTCAAATTACTCTCTGAAAAAGATACCTGTACACATATTTTTATTGCAGCATTGTTCACAATAGCAAGAACTTGAAACCAACCACGCTGCCCATCAAAAGAGGACTGGGTTAAAAAAAAAAAAAAAGTGAAACATATACACAGTGGAATATTACACAGCCATAAAGGACAAAATCATTAACTTCACAGCAACCTGGATGGACTGTAGAGTCTATAATACTGAGTGATCCATCACAGAAATAAATAACCAAATATCACATGTTCTCACTCATAAGCGGACCTTGAACAATTATCGTAATACTATATGAAAAGGATTGGCAGTAGTGGGACTCTGCCAGGGGAGGGGGGCACACCTCATCAACAAGGATATCTGCATAATGAACATTTGTAAACATAACCCTGAATTGTACCCCATATCTTTGGAATAAAATAATTAAAAGTAAAAAAAGAGAAAGAATTATTGTATTCCTTTGGAAGTGTCATGTTTCTTTATTTTTTCATGTTTTCATGTTTACTTTGATTTCTATTCCTCTGATAGAATAGCTGTCTCTTCCAATTTTTTTTTTTTTTTTTTGAGTTGGAGTCTCACTCTGTTGCCCAGACTGGTGTGCAGTGGCTGCTCCCGGCCACTGCAGCCTCGACCTGCTGGGCTCCCGTGATCCTTCCGCCTCAGCCTTCCAAAGATCTGGAACGACAGGCGCGTGCTACCACGCCTGGCTAATTTTTGATTTATTGTAGAGATGAGGTCTCGCCAAGTTGCCCAGGCGGGTCTCGAACCCGCGGGCTCAGGCAATCCACTCACCTCAGCCTCCCAAAGGCACGGGATTACAGGCTGAGCCACCGAGCCCAGCCTCTTCCAATTTTATAGAGTAAAATTCATAGGAAACGAGTCTTTCATATAGATAGGTCTTGGAGTATCAGTTCTGTGGGAGTGACGCTGACTTAGGTTCTAGGTAGATTCAGTAGTGTTGTCGCTGTGTAGTTTAATACTCTGTAATCCACACTAGTGATGCTTGTGGGTGTCTCAGTGGTTTAGGCTGAGAGAGTATGTGGTGGTGGTGGTGATGGTGTGGCTTTGCCAAGGGTAGGTTTCTGGGCTGTTGCTCAAGAAATGATCATGTATGTGCACACAGTGGGTTGGCTAATCTAGGGTCTGGCTCATTGGGGTTGGGCCAGGAGACTGTTGTTCTGGCTGGGGTATGGGCATACTGCTGCTTAGCTGGTCGCGAGGCATATCTGCCAAGGGAGGCCAGTGGGGTTTTTTTCTCAGGCCTGGGACATGGCCACATGGTTTCTTGGCTGGCCTGGACACATGTCTGCTAAGGGAAGCCTGTAGGGGTGTTTCTCAGGCCTGGGACAGCAATGCACAGCTGCTCAGTTAGCTTTGGGGTGTGTCTACCAGATACGGTCCCCAAGGCTGTTTCTCAGGTCTGAAACTCAGGTACACAGCTGCTTGGCTGGTCTGGGGGTGTGTCTACCAGGGGTAGCCTGTGAATTCTTTTCTCAGGTCTAATACATGGATGTGAAGTCTTTGACCAGGCCTGGGGCATATCCATTAGGGAGGCGGAGGGCACTGTGGGGTTGTCTCTCAGGTCCTGGGTGTGGCACGTAGCTGCTCCACCAGCCTAGGGGTGTGTCATCCATTTGGTGGCTCAGGGACCTCTCTCCTTCAGGGGAGGGCGCACAGCAGTTTGGCTGGCTCAAGGTTGGGTTTGTCTTGGGTGGGACTGCCAGACTGTTCCTCTAGCTAGAAGTATAAGTGGTGAGGGTTGGTTTTCCTGCTGTGCAGGACAATAGTCACAGTTGATCCTGGGTCCAGGCTCTGTGCTGCAGGGTTTAACTGGATGTTCAAAAAAAAAAGAAAGAAAGAAAGAAAGAAAAGGAAAAACAGAATAACTAGATCTAGTGAGGCCCAATATTGTGGCAACCTTATACTGCAACAAGGAAATGCTTAAAGCTCGGTGAGATTCTAGGCCACTCTTTTGAAGGGTTGTTTTTCGATATGATACATTCTTATTATTAAGAAGTTTATTTTGGTGTCGACTGGATGACTAATTACCTACCAAAGTTGATATTAGTACAGATTTTTAGTCTCATGTAGGCAGAAGAAAAACACTGAAAACAAGGGCCACTCTCTCTCACCAATCCATCTTAGTGCAAGATAAAACCCAAGAAAGGATTGAAGGGTCTCTCATCCTCGGTCCCATCGGCTTTCCATCTCCGTTCCTTTCTTCTCTTTTGGTGGCAATCCAAGGCTAGTCTAGCAAGCCCACACTTTTTCACCAAATAAAGACACAGTCTTACTAGGGGCTGGGTCTGGCAGCTGGAGCTGTTTTGTCAATAGTCTATTTGAGTCTCTGGAAAACAATTTGAGCTGGCTGCAGTATTTCATCAAAACTGTTCAATATCAGTGACTGGTGGGCCTCGGTGCACAGGGTATCCATAATTCATAATGCCACCTCCATTGGAGAGAGGAGACACTGTAATCTCAGAATCCATATTAAGGGAGAAGAGGAATCTTAGAACATGCTTAAAACAGGTACAGCTGAAGCCATTGTTACAGTCAGATCTTATCTTTCCAGGGGATGGAAAAGGCTAAATCAGTGACAATGAATTTAAATCTTTCTCCTACTCTACAGAGGAGAACAATGGATGGTTACTACTGACTAATTTATTTTACTCAGTGGAATAAACCAGAATGACTAATATTGTTTTAATCTATGCATCCAGTGAGACCCAGGCTATTGATATGTAAGAGCACTTAAACACACACAGTTATGTGCCAGGGCTGTCAAGAGCTGTTTTGAATTAGAAAGAGCTGGAAATATCCACATAGAAAGAGAGCTGCCCAACAGCCCAGCACTATAAATAGTCCTGAGTGAGCCTGGCTCGTTGCTCGGGTTGGCCCAAGTCCTAAGCTCCTCCCTGGAGACTGCAACTCAGGAGGAATGAGGCAGAAATGAAATTTGGGCATTTATCTCGCTGTTTTCCTGGTCACCATAGCCTTCTCCGGAAGAGCCTCTTTGCCATCTGCAAATATCTCATTTCTCCTTCTTCTTCCCTTCTTCCTTCCTTTCCTAAAAACAAAACAGAACACATAAATAAATTCTGAAACACAAAAGTAAATAAAGCAAAGTTACTAAGCATTGAAGCTATACAGGCTACTTATTGGTAAACTTGAAATTCATGTTTCAGGGTTCCCCGAAAGACAATGTGGGTAAAATAGCACAGTGAGGAACCTGTAAGAATGACCCTGTGTTTCATACCGTTTTATTTTCTGCTCTTGATATTTTATTTAACCCTCATGGGGCTCTGCAGACAGTAGTAGGATACCCATGTGAGGGTCAAGGGAAGTGAAGCTCAAGTGCAAAGACTGCCAATGGCACATAGTTCATTTTTCCACACAGCTGCGTGTTCCTTGTTCCTTCCACTGTACCAGTGATCTGTCAGTTATACATAGCTTAAGACCTCCCTCGACTTGTCTTACCCAAGGCCTTGGCTACCATGATATACATTCCCATGCGTTTAATGAAAAGTGCCGAGTTCCTCGCGATCTCTGTAGTTGTCCAAACTTCTTCCTTCATTATGACTTACCTGCTTCATGTACAGGTGCCTGAGTGGGCTAGGGGATCAGTGTGTGGTGCTCTGAGGTCCCAGGCCATGGATTTCACCATCAATACATATTGAGGGGGATCAGGATATGTCACTTCAAAATGTGCCCCTTTGGCCTAAGGGTTATTTTGAGTTGAAGGCCGTTAGGAGTCAGCATACGTAGGAAGAGCTCTCTGCCCTTCCTTCTTCTGCCAAAAAGCAGGGCATGAAGATCCCTTGGTGAAGGTGGCATTAATTCCCTCTCTCCTGAACCAGAGTAAGGAGTGGGACTCTTAACACTGGAAATGAAGAGCTGGCATCGAGATGAGTCTGCGTAAACAAACCTGAGATAATCCTTGTCTTCCTTGGGTTTCCCCATATATTTCCTAATCAGGATAAACCTGCTGGTTTGGGATTTGTTGTTTATTTGTGAACAAAGAATTGGATGTGACACCAGATTTAACAGCAAGGCGGTTTTGTTGCAAGCAAGTAAAGCAAATCAGAGTTTTTAAAGTAAGCTAGTGCACTCTAGAATCAAGAGGAGCAGGCTATTCAGAGAATGAGATAGTCCCGTTTATTTCTTTGGTTTGGTTTTTATAGTTTATTTTCTTTGTCTTAGTCTTGGGTCTTGATGGGTTAGCTCCCTTTTGGACTTGTTTTCCTCTTTTATGGTTAGGTTGTAAATTCTTCATGTGACCTTTGATATAAACTAATGTTTAGATATTGTTAACTTTACCTTGTGAAAGTTACAGGTGTCTTTAAATGATTTGGGGGCTATGCATTTTCTATCTTTTTATGATTTATTTTGCATTCAGGTAATGAGCTCTAGTTTATAAGACCAAGCTAATGACTAACATAAAACATAAGTCTGAAACTTATCATAAAGTAAAAGAGTCTACATTTTTAGGATTTTAGGGAGTTTTAAAAGAGTCTAACAAAATTGTTCCTTCTCTAAGTTTGCAGATGCTTCTTTAAAGATGTGCAGCTTCTCCACGCCTCTTGGTTATTAGATGATTTAATATGACTGGCTATTCTCTCTCAAACATTAAGTTACTAAATAAGGTCAGCCTCCCTAACAGGTTACGTTGAGGATGGGTGTGTGTGTGTGTGTGTGGGGGGGGGGGGGGCGGGGACCAAATTCCCAAGGGCAGTGTAGAGAGGAAAAAAAAGTGCCCTTTTAAATCCAAGTGGCTTTCATACTCAGCTCAACTCATCACACACACAAAAAATTCTAAAATGAATAAATAACTAAATGTCAGCTGGTTCCCCTTTCTTACCCTTTTCCCTCTTTGTCTCTTGCTCATGTCTGCCTAACTACCTAACAAACCTATTTCCACATGGTTTTTCATCCTTGAAGACCAAACCCTCCTTCTGTCATCAGGGATATATAGACTTCCTAGTCTAACCACTGAGTTTCACTTTGTTTCTGTGAATTCCCATGAATGTAAAAAATTTTAAAATCAATTCACTTGTATTCCTTTTCTCCTGTTAACCTGTCTTATGTCTGTTAAATTTTCAAGCCTCCACTCACTAAACCCCAGAAAGTAGAGGAAAAGCTTTTCCTCTTCAACAAAATGTAGTTTATACATACCTCTATCTACCCTTAATCTCTACCACTGGGCATCTTGGCCACAATGGGGACAGATAACAGTATGGTCATGGGTTGCATAGCAATTTTTGGTCAATGATGGAAGATCATTTTGATCACACCCAGCTTGTGATAAAAAATACCACAGTACACAATGGTGATAGTTCTGTCTGGGATGTGATGAAAAAGTCCATTTGGTTCCCTAAATATATAAATTCACCTCTAGCCCTGGTCTCTTGGCTATAGAGCGAAGCTGTGTTTCTGTTTCCATGTGTTCCAAAGAGTCAACCTTGATACCCTGACACCTGAAAAACAACCTAGTGTCTCACATTTGGGTGTTTGGAATGAACGTGTTCTTAGGCTGTGAAATCTTCTGTGCTATGTTGGTACTTTGAAGGAGAATTGGAATTGGTAGTGGTTCTTAGAGTATAGCTACTACTAATGATATAGAGCCGTTAGAAATCATAAACATTTAATTAGCTAGTCCTCCAGAGGCCTTCAGAGAAATAGGTAATTAAACAAACAATTTAAATGATTTTTGCAGTTCAGAGTCATTTCAGGATGAATAAATTCTGAAGAGCTATTGTATAGCATGGCGACCATAGTTAATATAATGTATTGTATATTTGAAAAATGTCAACTTATTATTATAACTATAATGTATTATATATTTGAAATTTTTTGCACCAGAAAAAATAAGTCTGTGAAGTGACAGATATGTTAATTGGCTTGATTGAAAATTTTACAATAAACACATATCAAAATATCATGTTGTACACTACAAATAAATACAATTTATATGCTAGTTCTTTAAAAAAAAACAGAGCCATTAAAGGCAATTTTCCCCCTTTCAAATGTCTCTAACGTGGACCAGGGACAGTGGTTCAAGCCTGTAATACCAGCACTTTGGGAGGCTGAGGTGAGGGGATTGTCTGAGCCCAGGGGTTTGAAACCAGCCTGTGCAACTTAGTGAGATGAGACCACTACTCTACAATAAATAAAAAAAATTAGCTGGACGTGGTAGCGTGCGCCTGTAGTTCCAGCTACTTGGAAAGATTGCCTGAACCCAGCAGGTTGAAGCTGCGGTGGCCTTGAGTGTGCTACTGAACTCCAGTCTGGGCAACAGAATGGGATTCCAACTCCAAAAAAAAAAGTCTCTAACTATAAAACAAGGAAGTTCAGAAATGCATATTCTGTTGTGAAATTATGCATTTTCCTTCAAGGCCAGATTTGCTGCTGCTTTTGATAAAGTTAATTCTGATTTTTGGAAAACTTTTTCAGAAACAAATTATCTGAGGTTCCTTTAAGTCCTCATTACTCCAAAGTTTGGATATAATGTTACATTTTTCCAGTCTGATAAGTCTGGCCCATGAATCACAGGCCATGAGGAGTAGAAACTATTCACAAGACAAGAGTGTCCTTGGCACTTTATGAATCTCAAAAGAAGATTAACTGGAGTGGTGGTGGTGGTATAAATGTCACGCTAAGTCCTCCATTTTGACTGTGACACTTAACAACGAACGCAACAGAAACAATCTATATATGTAAAGAAACTGGAGATTATCTGCCAAGGGCAGTCTCTTCCAAATTACTGATGAAAAAAATCATCTTCCTTTCTGTGGCTTGAAATATTGCACACATGCACACACACACACACACACACACACACACACACACACACACACACACGTACACACTCTCGACAATCTTCAACCATGTAAAAAAAAAATAGGAAGCATCTGTTCTGCTTTCCCTCAAGATAAAATAAAGGAGAGTGGACTTGCATTGCAATGGGAGCATTAAAATTAAACATTAGGAAAAACTTCCTCATAACGGCTTGGGAGACACCAAGGATAGATGAGAAAGAGTTTGTAGAATAAAACTGACTTAAAACAAAAGATGATAAGATTGTGCATTTTGTAGATGCTCAAAATATCCGCTAAATTGTATTGAAAGAAAGATGGCATGGTTTCATGAGAAAAGAACAAATACAACAACAAGATCACAATTCTCTTAGTCACGAGTCACACAGCAGTAATGCCTGTGTTTACATGTCACCTCTGCCACTGATTTGGGATGAGTTGTTTCATCTCTCTCAACCTTGACTCACACATTTATGAATTGGAATAATAGCAATAACAATACCTCATAGAGTAGTTACAGTGCATGCAAAGTACTTAATGCAGTATAAGGCACTTTTTCTTTGGTTTTATCTAGTATGTATTTACATATATATGCATATATCTCTTCATAGTTGTGGGTATGGATTAGATATGACTACCAAATCAAATGGCTTGTACCCACTTCTATCTAGAAATGGGGAGAATGAATTGACTATAATCTTGAGATCCCTCTGCGCCCTATAATTCCATAGTTCTGTGAAGTTCTTGAATACTTATTCAATGTTATGCAAAGGTAAAGCCAGGTTGCCTCCAAGATTGCCCAGAAGGGGGCTGAGATAGAAACACTTGTATACAGCTACCTAATCATATTAAATCACTTGACATTTTTGGATGAGCATAAGTTGATAAATGAGGAGGGCCAGTCACTGTCATGGTTATTAATGAGAAAACCTACCATCTTGATGGTAATGAATTTTGATGAGGAAAAAGAAATCACCTCTGGGCAAAACCTGCCAACGTGCAGCCACTGCCTGATTATTGCCTCTGCCGTTTCCTAGGCTGGTGTCAAAGAGCAAACTTGGAGACTTGAACCTGGAAAAACATCATGCTGCAAAGATGAGCCCTGAAGCCATTGTGTCTGAGAAGCCTGACTTGGGGCAGAACATGCCAATGCCGTAGAGCTCATTGTTGGGCTATTTTTTTCTCCCAGCTCTCCAGAGACAGGCCAGAATGGAAAAAACAAGCATGTGCCTAGCTTTGCAAGGTTTTAGTAGGAAGATTCTGCAACTAAAAGCCCCAGCTCTGACAGCGTTTTGACATGAAGTTTCATGTAGTTGGAAAAGGCGTTACAATTTTCTGCCCATGAGACGCCTCTATATATGACTAGCCATGTGACTTAGGAGATAATCCTAGCAAGTGTGTAAGCGTCTCTGTAGCTAACGACAGAGAAGAAACCACTAGTATTTCCCAACACACAACACAATCAGGTGGAAAGGAACCTCAGGGCTTATAACTTAAATCTCCTGCTGCTAGGTAAGTGTGCTTTCAGACTAGGCCAAAGACACAATGCTCACCTCTGTTTCTTGGTCACTTTCCCCATAGCCCAATAAGATGGGTGCTCAGTCCAGACTTCTCAAAACTAGGATCGTCATGGCTCCTTGCCTGTATTCTTTAATTTCTGAGCCCCACTCTATTGCAGAAATGCTGTCCAGAGAAATGCAGAGAATATGGTTTCTTTAATAAACCAGCCAGGGAAATGGGTTTCTTTAGAACTAGGGTTTAAAAGCTCACAGTATTTGCAGGTTTGTGGTATCATCTTATCTGTTACTTCCATGCACATGGCACAGCCAAACAGGCCTCTCTCTTCCTTTTGCCGATTTATCTACTCCCAGGTCTTTTCTTTATGATTCTGGGAAAACTGTCAAAGAAAAGAATGATCCTTGAAGCAAACAATGTGCTGAAATGTCCTTAGTGGCAGCTCTCCAACAAGTGGGCCCAAAGGACTCACGGGTGGCTTGAGGGAAAGACGGGAACAGAGGCAGGCTCTTTTCTCCTCCCAAACCATTTTGATCCAAGAACATCATGAACTTGGTAACTAGATATGATTTTAGAAGGCAGCCCTTCTATTTTAGAAGTGGATTTTCTAGCAGCTTTAAAATCAGAATAGCTGTACACCAAGCAAATCAATGAACAGTACTTTATGTGCCAATTTGTGCTGGAGATATACAGCTTCTTCAGCAGCTACCAAGGCTAAGAAGGTCACCAGCTTTTCATATCTGGTGAAACCAAGATACCTTTCAGATGGCAATGGCCTTGGAGGAGGGCTTTTATTCTATACCTTTGTGTTGATACAATGACACCTTTTCTTCTAAGTTCACCTCCCAATTTTCCCACCTCCAACCTCTGTTCCCAAACATACCCCTATCTGTAATAGTAGCTCACTAGGGCAGTAGGGTCTAGATATTGTGTGTGCGTGGGGGTTGGCATATTAGTTTCCTAGGACCGTTGCCAGGCCATTGCGGCCATTGCCTTGCTAAGCTATAGTGTGGTCATGTGCTCTTTGAGCTGTGGCCGGACCATATTTCCTGTCTTTGGCCCCCTCCCCTACCTTGGGAGGTGTATCTCCTCTTTCTCCCTCTCTAATTTACTTTCTAAATAAACTATATTTTCTAATCTAACCTCTGTGCAATTCTTTGCATCTTTCATGTGGCATTGGATTACACACCAGACACCCCACACCCCTAGGAGGCCTGACCTAACATTCTGGAGACCCCACTGGGAGTGTGACTAACACTGTATTTCAACACATTCACGAATACCAGAGGTTAGGATTTGGACATATCTTTTTGGGGATGTAATTCAACCCACAGCTATCATCAGCATCTACCCTCCAGGAAAGGGAATGACTTCTGGGTCCCTTCCCCCACACACAAGCTAGGCATTTGGGAGGCAAGCTGGGACTCTTTACCTGCCTGTCTTTACCTATCTGCTATAGCCACTCCAGCTATTTTTGGGAACCTACTGGGTGTCCTCCTCCTAGAGTTCTAGACAGATAGTGGTACTCAAAGCCCCCTCCCCATGGCCCATCTAAGATCACCCCCCAGCCCCTGGGGTTTTATCACAGAGGAGTTTGTGGATCTAATCTGTGCCTCTGCCTTCCTTTCACCTTTCCGCACCCCTCGGAGGTGGCAGGTGGGCCAGGCTTTTCCCTTCTTTGAGCCTCACAGAGACCCGCCACCTTTTCTTCCTCCCTGAGCTGGTATTCACCTCTACCTTCCCTGGGGCCATCATGTCAGATGGGTCACAGAGACAGAAAGAACAGGGGAAAGAACCCAAACCATCAACCCTGCTACCCAGACATGAGTGTGATAGATGGTCAAATCAAAGTCTGGGTTTGGGGCGTGGTGGATGACAACTGCAGCTTTAGCGGCGGCGGCTTTTTCTTCCCACCGTCCCTCCTTCTCTCGCTCCTCTTCCTAGACAGTTCTCTGGTTTTTATTTATTTACTTATTTGTAAAGCACCAGAACCCTAACATGCAAAAGAGATAGCAGTGAGGCTGTTCTAGTTGTAATGAAGGTGGAAGCCAGAACCCCACACCCATCTCACAACGTTGGAGTGTTTCCTCCAAACGTTCATTTCCTTAGAACACAGCTCGAAAATCAGGCGTCAGATGCACTGCTCCTCACATCCATCCCCTACCTTGAACTTGTGACTATAAATAAGGCAAGGATGTTGCCATGGCAACGTGTCTGTTTAAATTGCCCCTTATAGACCAAATTAGCCAGGATCAATAGTGCTTCCTGAGCGCAGAATTACTTTCCTTTTATCACCAAAGTTTGAACAAATTATAGAATACACCACTTGGGAAACAAGGTCTGAGTCAATGCAATTATACTGTTCTCTGCAGCTCCTTTTAAACACACATCCGAGGGCGTTCCTTGGTGCAACATGGCCTCCAGGCATGTGTTCTCCAGGCCGCTGTATTATCCACGACTCACTTCTGTGGCCTCTACCCTGGCAGGCTCCTCCTGCTTCTCTGCATGTGTCATTAGAAAGGACGCTTCTGTCTGCAACATCCTGCTCCCCCAGGCTCGGCTGTCGTGTGACAAGATGTTGTCTTCGGAGATGGACAGATTTTAAATGACACTCCCCTAGCAGGCTTGCGGAAGCAGACCTCTGAGCTGATGTATGCCCAGGCCTCATCCTAGCGAGGAGCTTAAGAGGCATTAGTGAGCCCGGAGGACAGTGATAATCTGCCGTTGTCCCCCAGGACGCAAGAGCCAAGAATTCCTTCCCTATGAAAAACCTGAGGAGATGTTCAAGGAAGATGGTCCTGCTAAGCTTGACTGCATTTTTGAGTAGGAAGAGTTGAATAGTTGAATATGGCCTCTTGGTGTGTTCTGAGAGTCTGGACAGAGCTTCAAGTCCCACGTTATCTTCCACTTGAGCTGGTGCCTGTGCAAAGCTGTGTCGATTACTTAAAATGGAGATACTCCTGGGAAGGGCAGCAATTTAAACTCCTTCCCACGGTGGTGCCAGCCTGGAGTCTTGGGAAACAATGTGGGGGCAGAGGGGCTTGAACATACACCTGCAATGTCCCAGGCCTCGTACCAACATCCTTATTGAGTCCTCATAACAGTTTTAAGAGCCCTATCTGTGACTTTGTGTTCTCCTCTCACGTCCTCTTTATTGTACACCAATAGTTAATGCCATTGTCTTGCTGTAGAGATGAACTAGTGTATTGGGTTTGGACAGAGAAAGGCTTGGGTTCCCAATCCCAGTTCTGTCATCATCTGTGAACTGCTGGACCCTAGATACGTTATCTGGCCTTTTTGGAATCTGTTATATGGTGTTTATTATTTGATCAAATCGGTTATCTGATGACCTTTATGGATGTCTCATCAGAAAAATTTACATTACATATTATTTTGCATATGACATCAAGGGTCCAGGAAGCCCTGTAATTAGGGACTCCTGGGGTATAGCAGATCTGGCGATCAGAGTGGGAGAATAAATGGGTGGGGGTAGGGAAAAGCAAAGTAAGTGGTATTAAAGAATTAGGTTGTGTTCATATCTGGGCTTAGTATCTTTATAAAGTTGCCAAAATTAGTCTTTAAATGATATTTCCTAGTTAATTAGTATAACAACAGACTTATTTCAGGTACTATTTAATATTTTAAATAAATAATTTGTAATTTTCCAATTGTGGTGAAAAATACATAGCATGCAATTTACCATCTTAACCATTTTTGAGTGTACAATTTGGTAATATTAAGTATGTTCACATGTGGATACCAGATCTCCAGAATTTCTTCAACTATATCCATTAAATAAAAACTCTCCATTTCCCCCACTCCAGCTTGTGGAACCATCATTCTACTTTCTGTTTCCATAAACTTTAGAAACTTGAATAGACATTTCTTTAGATACTACCGCACATGAGTGAAATCATGTACTATTTGTCTTTTTGTAACTGGTTTATTGTACTTAGCAAATGTTCCCAAGGTTCATCCAGGTTGTAGCATGTGTCAGATTTTCCTTCCTTTTTCAGGTTAAATAATGTTGCATCGCATGTATATACCACATTTTGTTTATCTATTAATCTGTCAGTGAATATATGGGTTGCTTCCTCCTATTGGTTATTGTGAATAGTATTGCTATAAACATGGATGTACAAATAGCTTGTTGAAATTCTACTTTCAATTGTTTTGGATAATATACACAGAATTGAGATTGCTAGAACTTATGGTAATTCTATTTTTAATTTTTTGAGGAACCTCTATTCTGTTTTTTATTTAATTTTTAATTTTAAAGATGAGGGGTACAATTCAAGATTAGGTATACAAATGTTCAATATGCAGGTACCCTTGCTGATGAGGTGTGCCTCCCCCCTCCCCTGGCAGTTTCCCACTACTGCCAATCCCTTTCTTATAGTTTTATGATAATTGTTCAAGGTCTGCTTATGAGTGAGAATATGTGGTACTCTGTTCTTTGTTTCTGTGATAGATCACTCAGTATTATAGACTCTAAGTCCATTCAAGTTACTGTGAAGTTCATAATTTTGTCCTTCTTTATGGTTGCATACTATTCCATTGTGTATATGTACCACATTTTTTTATCCAGTCCTCTTTCGATGGGTAGCACGGTTGGTTCCATGTTTTTGCTATTGTGAATAATGCTGCAATCAACATGCATGTGCAGGTGTCTTTTCCATAGAGTCATTTGAATTCCTCTGGGTATATTCCCAGTAGGGGGATTGTGGGGTTGTATGGAAGGTTGATTTTTAGATCTTTTAGGAATCACCAAACTGTTTTCCACAGAGGTTGTACTAGTTTACACTCCCACTAGCAGTGTAGAAGTTTTCCCTTTCCCCCAACATCTTCTACAGCATCTGTTGTTTTTTGAGTTATTGATGATGGCCACCCTGACTGGAGTTAGGGAGTATCTCGTTGTGGTTTAAATTTGCATTTCTTGGATGACTAGTGAAGCTGAGCATTTTTTCATGTAACTGTTGGCTGCTTGTATGCCTTCTTTTGAGAGTGTCTATTCATGTCTTTTGCTCACTTTTTATTAGGGCAGTTTGCTTTTTTTCCTTTTGGCACATTTGGGTTCTTTGTAGATCCTGGATGTGAGGCCTTTGTCAGACATACAGTTGGCAAATATTTTTTCCCAGTCTGTGGGCTGCCTCTCCGCTCTCTTGATGGTTTTTTTGGCTTTGAGGAAGTTTGTCAGTTTGATAAAGTCCCACTTGTCTATCTTATCTCTTATGGCATGGGCATGTGGGTTTTTGATCAGGAATTGGTTGCCAGTTCCAATTTCCATAAGGGTGTCTGCTGCATTTTCTAAGGTTAGTATAGTTTGAGGTTTGATGTTTAGGTCTTCGATTCATTTAGAGTTGATTTTTTGTGTATAGTGATAGGTAGGGGTCTTGTTTTAGTCTTCTGCGTATGGTCAACCAGTTGTCCCATTACATTCCCACCCAACAGCACACAAGGATTCCAATTTCTCTACATCCTTGTCAATACTTCTCTTCTCTTTTTTAATAGTAGCCATCCTAAAGAGTGTGAGGTGATATCTTATTGTGGTTTTGATTTGCATTTCTCTCATGATTAGTGATGTTGAGCATATTTTTCATATGTTTATTGGCCATTTGTATATAATCTTAGAAGAAATGTCTATTCAAGTTCTTTGACTACTTAAATCAGGTTATTTGATTTTTGTTGTTGTTGAGTTGTAGGAGTTTTTAAAATATTCTAGCTATTAACCACAAAGCAGATATATATGACTGTAAGTATTTTCTCCCACTCTGTAGGTTGCCTTTTTCCGCTGTTGATTATGCCTTTTGATGCATCTGCTTAATATTTTAAAAATTCACTTAAACGTATGATATCACACTGGAACCTTGCAGGCAGCCCTTTGAGGTGTAGGGTAAAGGAAGAAGCTAAGGTTCATGTGGGGTCAATGACTTGTCATAACTTCCAGATCCTTGGCTTTCTGGGTCTCAACCTTCATTTTTGCCATGACATACATATTGAGAAAGTTTAGTGAGATCCTTTCTGAACAAATAGCAGACTCCTGTGTGTATTGGGGACTTATTGCAGAATAGGAGTAGAATTAAGAATCTGAGCAATAGTGCTCACTTCAGCAGCACATATTCTTAAAAAAAAATGGAATGATACAGAGAAGATTAGCATGGCCCCTGTGCAAGAATGACACACAAATTCATGAAGCGTTCCATATTTAAAAAGAATCTCAGCAATATGGTTAGACTTCTCAGAAATCCAGGGAAAGCCAAATACCCAACTTCACAGGTGGAACAGAAGCTGTAATACCTTCAGACTTCCCTGATACTAGAAGGTAGAGTCTCGAAGTTACAAAGATTTTATGCATTGAATTGTGTTTGCCTCAGATATGTAGGTTGAAGTACTAACCTCCAGAATGTCACCTTATTTGAAAATAGGGTCATTGCAGATGAAATTAGTTAGGATGAGGTCATACTGGAGTAGAGTGGACCTCTAATCCAATAAGACAGGTGATCACTAGTAATATTTGCTTCTAATGTATGGTGTGATTAACAGTACATTGATATTAGAGTCCTCTTTGGGCTGGGATTGACTGAAGGTTATGTACAATTTTCCAAACATCAGTTATAATGATCTTCTTAATTTTTTTCTTTCATTCAAGAAAACATGTCACGATGCAAGGACGTACACATTGGCATTACAGGGATAACTTTGAATTCACTCTAGTTTAATGTTTGAAGTAAATCATTTACAAAATTCAATACTTAGAAATTATTTGTTTAAAATTATTTCCCTCCTATTTCACAACTAATCAAGATAGTGTTTTGTAAAATCACTTCTCTAAATCTTGGTAAGAGGTAAAAGTCTACCCAGAAATTGGTGATTTTGAAAGTAGTGTTAAAGAAAAAGATATTCTGACACTCGTTACAATGGTAAGACTTACCATGACTACTGCAATTGGTGTCAAGGTATCATCACAATAGCGGAGACAGATCTGGCTCAACTTTTAATACTGCAAAGACTGCTGGAGATTTATTACCAGTTATCAGAGTGAAGGGGCAAGTAGATGGAAAATTACTAAGAGGAGACACCAAGGGTTGGAAGATTCTTGCTAAATTGACTTAGTAAGATTCTTGCTGAAGGCAGGCCAGAAAGATCAGATATCAAGAATGGGCAATTCTCACTAAACTGACTTAACGGTATTCTTGCTTTTCTTCCTTTTCCTTCTCTTTCCTCAGTGCTCTGCATCTCTGATCGTTGACACATCTCATTGACACTGAGGTACCTGGAGGTGAAATAAATAAGCTAATCAAGTAAACAAGCTATTATGCCTCCAAGGAATATAAGAAGTATTCACACTTAAAAAGATACCTACATACTTCTTTTTCCCCCTCTCACTGTTACATGCCAGAAAATTGAAAACGTCCTTCAAGTCTTCCTGGAGTGGTCTTACAGCACTCAGCTTATGGCGGGGGTGTGTCACTCACCCTGTTACATTATGCTTGGTTGTTCCATTGCTTATCTCTCTCACTTGGTAATGAGCACAAGGGCTGGAGTGTTCTCTTTCAGCTGTCACTGTGTAATCTTAGAGTTAGGATAGAGTTTGGCACATGGCTAGCCACTCTGCAAACGATCATTATGGAAATGACTTAGAAAATGGCAATTTTCCATCTAAAATACTAAATTGATATGCCTGTGTTGGAGTTCATGGCTGCCTCATCAACTAATTTAAGGCACCAGGAGGACACAAAACAAGGGCACTTGCTGATCCTGGTACAGTTTTATTAATTTTAAGGAAATCAAAATGAATTTTATCTTACATTGTCAAAGTGATGACCAAAGATCCTGAGTCTTTAAAATCTTTTTCAAGCCGGGCTCGGTGGCTCAGCCTGTAGTCCCGCGCCTTTGGGAGGCTGAGGTGAGTGGATTGCCTGAGCCTGCGGGTTCGAGACCCACCTGGGCAGCGAGACCTCATCTCTACAATAAATCAAAAAATCAGCCGGGCGTGGTAGCGCATGCCTGTAATTCTGGCTACTCGGAAGGCTGAGGCGGAAGGATCGCCGGAGCCCAGCAGGTTGAGGCTGCGGTGGCCGGGAGTGGCCACTGCCCTCCAGTCTGGGCGACAGAGTGAGACTCCAACTAAAAAAACAAAAAAACTTTTTCAGTCTCTAAAAATGCTTTTTTTAAAGTAATTTTTATTTTGAATTGACTCCAGACTTTTAAGAAAGTTGCAAGAATAGTACCAAAATTCCCATACATCAGATCCTCCAACTGTTAAAATTTTACATTTATTTGGATTGTTTTTGTTTCTTTATACATGCATATTATTTTTTCTGAACCTTCTGAAAGTAGGTTGCATCATAACACTCCTTTCCTGCAAATACTTCAGTGTGTATTTCCTAAGAAGAACATTCTTTTTTCTAAGCATAATACAAGTACCAAAATCAGGGAATTATTAATTACATTGATAATAATACTAGTATCTACTCTACAGATTTTATTCTATGTTTTAATTGCCCTTACAGCATTATTTAAAAAAGAGCTTACTTTAGAGTTATGGGTACATATGAGGATTTGCTACATAAGTAAATTGCATGCAGGTGAGGTCTGGGCTTGTAGCAAGCCTCCTCTTCCCCGGTACTTCCTCTCTTTCTCTTTTAGCAGTGACTAGTCTTTATTGTTAATGCTGTTGTGCTCATTTGCCCACTGATATTTAGGGCCCACTTATGAATGAGAACATGTGGTATTCAGTTTTTTGTTTCTGTGATAGAAACATCATTCACCTAGAATGATGGTCTCCAGCTACACCCATGTTGCTGCAAAGAACATAATTGTGTTTTTCTTTATGACTGCATAATATTCTATTGTGTATAAGTACCGCATTTTCTTTATCCAGTTCACTTTTGATGGACTTCTGGGTTGGTTCCATGTTTTTGCTATTGTGAATAGTGCTGCAATAAACCTGTGTTCAGGTGTCTGTTCAGTAGAGTGATTTATGTTCCTCTGGGTATATTCCCAGAAGTGGGATTGCTGGTTCGTATGGTAGTTCTAGTTTTAGTTATTTGAGAAAATGCCACACTGCTTTCCACAAAGGCTGGACTAGTTTATGTTCCCATCAGCAGTGTAGAGATGTTCCTTTTTCTCTGCAGCTTCTCTAACACCTGTTATTTTTTGACTTTTTAATGATAGTCATTCTGACTGGTGTGAGGTGGTATCTCATTATAGTTTGATTTGCATTTTTCTCATGATTAGTGAAGTTTTTTTTTTTTTTGACTGCTTGGATGCATAACTTGCAAATATTTTTTCCCATTCTGTGAGTTGTTTCTTTACTGTCTTGATTGTTTTGGTTTTTTTTTTGCTATGCAAAAACTTTTTAGTTTGATAAAGTCCCACCTGTCAATTTTAGATTTTGCTGCACTTACTTTTGAGGACTTGGCTATGAATTCATTGCCTACTCTGATGTCCAGGAGGTGCTCATTAAGTTTTCTTCTAAGATTCTTATGCATAGCATGAAGTTTCACATTTAAGTCCTTGATCCATTTTGAGTTAATATTTGTATGTGGTGACAGGTAAGTGTTCCGTTTCATATTTCTGCATATGATTAGCCAATCTTCCCAGCACCATTTGCTAAATATGATTTCCTTTTCCCAATGTTTGTTTTTGTAAGCTTTGTCAAAGATGAGTTGGTTGAAGGTCTGTGGTTTTATACCTGGATTCCCTGTCCTGTCCCATTGGTTTGTCTATTTTTGTGCCAATACCATGCTGTCTTGGTTACTATAGCCTAGTAGTAAAGTTTGAAGTCTGGAAGTGTGATACCTCCAAGCTTTGTATTTTTTTTTTTTTTTTTCTTTTTTGCTGAAGATTGCTTTTGCTATTTGGGCTCTTTTTTGCTTCCATGTGAAATTCTGTATTGTCTTTTCCGAGTCTCTGAAAAATGATGCCAATAATTTGAAACAGATTGCACTGAATCTGTAGATTGCCTCGGATAGAATGGATATCTTGATGATATTGATTCTTCCAATCCATGCATGTGGGATGTTCTTCCAATTGTTTGGGTTGTCCTTGATTTGTTTGAGCAGTGTTTTGTAGTTCTTATTGTAAAGGTCTTTTACCTCTTTGGTCAGATGGGTGCCAAGGTATTTTCTTTTCTTTTCTGTGGCTATTGTGAATGAAATTGTGTTTTTATTTGGCTCTCAGTGTGCTTTTTATTGGTATATAGAAATGAAACTGTTTTTGTGCACTGATTTTGCATCCTGAGACTTAACTGAAGTCATTTATCAGTGCAAGGAGGTTTTTGTCAGGTTCTCTAGGGTTTTCTATGTATAGAATCATATCATCTGCAAGGAGGGATAATTTAACTTTTTCTTTTCCTATTAGGATACGCCTCCCCACCCCCCATTTCTTTCTCCTGCCTAACTGCTCTGGCTAGGACTTCCAATACTATGTTAAATAGGCATGGTGAGAACAGGCACCCTTGTCTTGTTTCTGTTCTTAGGGAGAAAACTTCCACCTTCTGTCTGGTAAGTATGATGTTGGCTACAGGTTTGTCATAGATGGCTCTTATTATTTTAAGAAATGGTCTTTTGATATTTGAGGGTTTTTTTTAATCAAGAAGGAATGTTGGATTTTATCAAATGCCTTTTCTGCATCTAATGAAATCATCATGTGGTTCTTGGTTTTACAACTGTTTATGTGACGGATTACATTTATTGATTTGTATATATTGAATCATCCTTGCATCCTGGGAATAAAGTCCACCTGGTTATGATGGATGATCCTTGAAATGTGCTGCTGGATATCATTTGCTAGAATCTTGTTGAGAATATTTTACATCGATGTTCATCAGGGAAATCGGCCTACAGCTTTCTTTCCTTGTTGGGTCTTTGCCATTTAGGGGTATAAGGATGATACTGGCTTCATAGACTGAATTCAGGAGATTTCTTTCCTTCTTGATTGCTTGGGATACCTTCGATGGGATTGATATCAGCTCTTCTTTGTATATCTTTTTTTTTTTTTGAGTTGGAGTCTCACTCTGTCGCCCAGACTGGAGCACAGTGGCCGCTCCCGGCCAACGCAGCCTCGACCTGCTCAACTCCGGTGATCTTTCTGCCTCAGCCTTCCAAGTAGCTGGAACTACAGGCACGCGCTACCACGCCTGGCTAATTTTTTTTTATTTATTGTAGAGATGAGGTCTCGCCTGCCCAGGCGGGTCTCGAACCCGTGGGCTCAGGCAATCCACTCACCTCAGCCTCCCAAAGGCGCAGGATTACAGGCTGAGCCATCGAGCCCGGCCTTCTTTGTATATCTTATAGAATTCAGCTGAGAAACCATCTGGCCCAGGGCTTTATTTGGTGGGGAGGTCTCTATTATTGAGTCAACTTATTGGTCTATTTAGGATTTCAATTTCTTCCTGATTTAATTTTTTTTTTTTTTTGGAGTCTCACTCCGCCGCCCAGGTTAGAGTGCAGTGGCATGCTCATGGCCACCCCAGCATCGACTTGCTGGATTCTGGCAATCTGGCAATTCTTCTGCCTCAGTCTTCCAAGTAGCTGGAACTACAGGTGAGTGCTACCACGCCTGGCTAATTTTTGATTTATTGTAGAGATGAGGTCTCACCAAGTTGCGCGGGCTCAAGCAATCCTCTCACCTTGGCCTCCCAAAGTGCTGGGATTACAGGCTGAGCCACAGAGCCCGGCTACTGTTTTAATCTTGGAAGGTTATGTGATGCCAGGAATTCCTCCATTTCCACCAGATTTCCTAGTTTATTCACATTCAGATTTTTATAAGTAATCTCAGATACTCCTTTGGTATTTCTTTAATTGTAACATTGTTTTTCTCATTTCCAATTGGGCTTATTCAAATTTTCTCTCTCTTTCTTTGTAATATTGCTCTTTTCATTTCCAATTGTGTTGATTCCATTTCTCTCTCTCTCTCTCTGTGTGTGTGTGTGTGTGTGTGTGTGTGTGTGTGTGTGTGTGTGAGTCTGGCCATGGGTCTGTCACTCTTATTTATCCTTTCAAAGAACCAGATTTTTGTCTCATTGATCCTTTGTATGTTGTTTTTTTTAATCTCCATTTCATTCTGTTGTGTCTTTCTTTTAATGATTTCTATTTTATACTGACTCGGATTGGAGTCCTCTTGTCTTTCCAGCTTTCTTAGGTGCAATGTTAGACTGTTTACTTGAGAGCTCTCTATTTTCATGATATGTGTGTGAAATGTTATAAAATTCCCTCTGAGCATCACTTATGGCATCCCAGAGGTTTTGGTGTATTGTGTCTTTATTTTCATTTGTTTCTGGGAATCTTTCTATTTCTGCCTTGATTTCTGTGTTAAACCAAAAGTCACTCAGAAGCATGTTGTTTAATTTCTACGTATTTGTGTGTTTTGGAGGGATACGGTTGGTTATATTTATTTTTATTCCACTGTGATCTGAGAAGATGCTTGCTACGATTTCAACCTTTTGAAACTTGTTCACACTTGATTTATGTCTGAGTACGTGGTCAACCTTAGAGTATGTCCCATGTGTTGATGAGAAGAATATATTCTGTGGTTTTTGGGTGAAGTGTTCTGTAGATATCTATTAGGTCCAATTGGTCAAGTGTCAGGTTAAGATTCCTGAATTCCTTGTTAGTTTTTTTTGCCCCGATGATCTTTCTAAGGCTGTTAACAAGGTGTTGAAGCTTCCGACTATAATTTTACAGCCATGAAAGTGTATTCACTTTCTTGTGGATCTCATCTAGTGTCTTTACCATCCAGAATTCTATGTCTGTAATCAGGGACAGGTTGTTCTGGATGAGTTCCACTGCGTGGGATCTGGGAAGCCCTTTTCTGGGGGTTAATTCATCAAGACTTGGCGATTGCTGGTGTTTTTTGGCTGACTCTTCTTCATCTATGAGGGCATACGCTTCTCTTTTTATTTTTTATTAGACAAGCTTCCTATTGTTAGGATAGTAGTTTACATGGCATTTTTTTTTTTTGTCTTTGCCTGTCCTCCCTCCTCTGGTCTGCCTGTGGTGGGGACAGCTGTGGAAGTAAGGGTGGTTAACTAGGCGGAAAGCATTTGGAACTGTTTCACGGATACAATCTGGTGGGAATGGGGTGAGATCTCTCCTCTGTTTCAGAGGCTTTTCCTTCCCTCTGGCACAGGTGACAGGGTGGCCTCCTCCCTATACGAGTGTCTTTTTATCTTTTTTGAGTTGGAGTCTCACTCCGTCTCCCAGACTGGAGTGCAGTGGCACGCTCCTGGCCACCGCAGCCTCGACCTGCTGGGCTCCGGCAATCCTTCGCCTCAGCCTTCCAAGCAGCCGGAACTACAGGCGCGTGCTACCATGCCTGGCTCATTTTTGATTGATTGTAGAGATGAGGTCTCACCAAGTTGCCCAGGCGGGTCTCGAACCCGCGGGCTCAGGCCGTCCACTCACCTCAGCCTCCCAAAGGCGCGGGATGACAGGCTGAGCCACCGAGCCTGGCAGTATACTAGTGTCTTGTCAGAAGGATTGGCAGATGGCCAGGCAGGGCCCTGCAGCTCTATTCTGGTTCAGGTGTTCTTGAGGGTGTGGAGTGACCTCCTCCCATCTGAGTGGGACTTCCTTTTGCCCAGGGGTCGCAAGAAAGCAGTAGGGGGCAGTTGTTTCTCTCTCAGTCCACAGGTGGGCAGAGCCACGGCTTCCACTGTGCTGTGCAGAGGCGCCCCTGCCTCGTGGATCACTTGCTGCTCTGTGGGAGGGGTGATGACAACCGCAGCAGCCCCCTGAGGGCAAGCTGCATCTGCAGCTCTGACCTGGGGCCACGGTGGCTGCCGGAGAAAAGTCCCTGCAGTGGTCATGCTGGCCCCACTTAGTGCTGGGGAAGGAGAGTCTGAGGAGTGTCCATGCAGCATAGACCACCCTGGCGGGGCGTTTCCCTCTGAGACACTCCGTGGTGGGGGTTGGCAGCCATGATGCGATGCACTTGGGAACTGGGATTCCCTGGGCTCCACCTGGCTCCTGCCAGTGCCTCTGTCTGTATTTAGGGGAGCCCTCTATGCCTGGATGGTGCAGGGGTGGGGGAGAGGGCCTTGGCTATGACTCCCTTGGATAGGACTGTAGAGCCTTGCATGAGGTACGTAGAGAAGAGTTGTTTTCACTCACTACATCTGTCTCCCTAGGTACTCTCCTGATCTCACAGCAGGGCACTTCCGGGGGTTTCCGGGCCTTGAAACTGCATGTCCTCTGTGTCCTCAAGTGACCCTCTGATAGACCTCAGCTTGGGCTTTCAGGTTGGCCCTTAATGCCCTAGTCTGCTCCTCCATCTATGTTTCTTTTGCTGAGAGCTACAGTCATGCGATGTCTTCAGCTGGCCATCTGGCCTTTTCCCTTTTTAGAGTTTAGTTTTAATAGTTCTAACCTCTTCCAATGGAAAGATCTGCTTCATTCAAATTAAATCAAATTAGATAGAGACTCCAGAATTTTCCTTTCAGTGACTTGGGCACTTCTTTGGCAATGTTAACCCACGATTTTTTTTTTTTCCTTCATACGATGCTTCAATGTTTCAACAAGGTAGAAGCATTCTCAGACAGAAGTCAAGATATTTGTACTGTATTTATATCCCAACTCTGCCCCTCTCCGTGAGTGCTGTACCTTGCATGCGTTGCTGAAGGCCTCCAGGCTTCAAGTTTCACAGCTGTAATATGAGGGGAATTGACTTGATTTGATAATCCACCTTCTAGCTGTAACACGAGAGAGTGAGTTTAAAGTTTCTTTGTGTTTTGGGGTTGCTGTTTTCCAGATAGCACCTTGATTGCTAGGTTCTCAATTTTTGGTGTTTCCTTACTTTTCAGTCTGTCAAGATTTTGAAGTGTCATAATTATAGACACTTCTCTCCAGTGTTTCGTGATAAGAAATGGATGTAAGTGGTATGTTATTTCTAGAATATGGTTTGCTTTACAGAGACAGATCGATGGGAAAGCGATTGTGAGAGGGAATAAATAGCACTACGGATGTAGTACCCAGAGAAAGGAAACATGGAGGAAATATGGTTGTTTTGTTGAAATGGCTTCTTGCTTTACTTTATATGAAAGTAGAAGAAAAAGATGATAAGAACATGAAATAATCTCTTACTACTGATAATAATGGTGACAATAGAAAGGCCATTACTCTTGAGCAAAAGGTAGATGTATCCATATGTTGGATTTGCTAGGTGATCTTAGGTGTTACAGCTAAAAATCCCCCCTTTGTCAGTGAAAATCCCATAGAAAAATGTTTTTGATGAGTCTGAAATCTTCTAGCCTATAGCCTTTTATTTCCAATGAAGAAGCTATTTTTATAATACATTTTTTATTGTGTGATTTCCTGAGAATTGTAATATTGCAAGTATTACATCATGACAAAACAGACTTCATTTCTCTGGGCCAGCTAAAAAATTTGTGGGGCCCAGTGCAAAATAAAAACGCAAGACCATTTGCCTTTTTTCAAAAAGCAGAAAAAAACGGTTGTTAAAATATATAAAGCTTTTTTCCTTCTTCCACAATCTACTCTTGACTTGACATAGTGTTTTTTGAAAAATTTGCTAATGTCATTCTAAGCAAAGAAAGATTAAAAATTCAAATTGTTAGCATAAATTTTACAGTTCATCTTTATATGGCACAATGTTAGTTTTAAATGCAAATATATGAGCATTTAACTGACACACAAAGTCACCAAAATTACACAAATTTATTCCATAGTTTATACGTGAATATGTATTTTGTTCTTGCCAGAACAATGGAATAGCTACACAAAACTAATTCAGCTGTTTTTATTTCACTCTCTGATATGTACACATTCCACCAACACTCTACCTTTGGCTTACTGGTGAGTTAGGAGGATTTGAAAGGAAAAGGAACTGTGTATTGCCCTGACTTTCTTTTCCCTAAGTGCAATCATTTTCAGAGTAAGTGGTTGGCTAATACAGGGAAGTAACCTGAGTCAGGAAGGATGTGGTAGGACTCCTTAGAGGTTTGTGGTCCCTAGAATTCCATTGCTTTCTTTCTGCATTTGAAGCAAATTCTGATTTGAAATGAAAGCATGGCCTCTTGGGGCTGTCAGCACCTCTACTCAGTCACAGATATAATATACCCAACCTGAACTCACTTTGTGTCTCACTGAACTCTCATACATTGTGGATCCACCAGAAAGGGCATCAACAATGACATACAAGGACGGACAATTAAGTTTGTGAACTCACCCTAGAAAAAGTGGTACATAACTCATTGCTGAATATCTTTATGGACACCTTCGAAGTACTCCAGTTGGGAAGCTATGTTCCAATGCCCGCACCTAGCTCCCCCATCAAAGCAATTTTGGAATTCTTTTTCTGGAACGGCCATCAGAGCTTTGATGTCCTGAATGTCATCAAAATGTCTTCCTTTCAATATTTTCTTTATCTTCTGGTAGAGAAAGAAGTCACTGGGGGCCAGATCAGGTGAGTAGGGAGTTTGTTCCAATGCAGTTATTTATTTACTGGCTAAAACGCTCTCACAGACAGTGCTGTGTGAGCTGGTACATTTTTGTGATGCAAAAGCATCAGGACTATTCTTGCACATACCTTTCTCATGCTGATTTTCAATTAAGATTTTCCTGTTTATTGATGTTTATTTGGTCTTCTATACTTTCCACAGTTGGCTGATGATTTTGATGCACAATTTGGCACAGTTTTGCAGTGTTTTCATCAGTTCTGCTCATTACTGGCCATCCTGACCTCTCTTCATCAGTGATGCTTTCTCTCCCCTCAGAAAAACATGTAAACCATTTGTACACTGCTGTTTCCTTCATGGCATTATCCCCATAAACTTGGATTAACAAGTCCCTGATTTCACTTCTGCTCTTGCCAGATTTAACAAGAAATTTTATGTTTGTTTGTTGCTCTAATTCAAGCTCTGACATTCCCGCAACAGCATACAAATCATGCCACAATAATGAATGCCATCCAGCAAGATACCACCACACATTGACATGAACACAGCTGTGAGACACTGGTAGACCAAGGTTATGAAAGCTTACAGAGTTGTTTGTACAGTGCTGCCAACATAAGCACAAGTTGGCAAGTTCATGAAGTGAATTGTCAGAACTTGTATGTGAACAGGGTTGTAAGATATGGCGGCAGATGTGCATATCGTGTGCGTGTCCTCTGCTTGTGAGAATATTCCATTATCCCACTGGATTTTATTTACAAAATACAAGTTTAAAAAGAAAATTATTATGAATAATCAAGATGGTGACAGAAAAGCAGTAATCTCTTTCTGAGTGACTTCATGGGTCATATGCTCATGAAGCTGACCTTGACATCTCTTAAATCACAGTGACATTGTGGTAGTACTAAACGCAATAATTATTGGACAGTTATTAAGTACTAGGCACTGTGCCAAACGTTTTTTGCCTATTCTGGAAATTTTAAATAAATGGAATCATTCAATATATGGTATTTTGTAACTGGTTTCTTTCATTTAGCATTTGGTTTTAAAGATCCATTCGTGTTTTCACACGTATCAGTTCTCATTTCTTTTTAATGACTGAATAATATTCCATATTAGATATGCCACATTTTGTTTGTCCATTTGGCTTACCCAAATGTCCAGTTGATGAGCATTTAGGGCATTTCTACTTTTTGTTTATTGTGAATAGTGCTCTTATAAACATTTGTGTACAAATTTCTGAGTGAATGCATGTTTTTATTTCCCTTGGATATATATTTAAGAGTAGACTTACTAGATCATAGTATAACTATGTCTATTCACTTTTAGTTCTGAAGGATATTTTTACTGGTTATTTTCACTAGTTATAAAATTTGGGGTTGACAGTTTTTTTTTCTTTAAATATATTGCTTCACTGTCTTCTTGCTTGCATTCCTTCCCCTTACCATCCCCTCCACTTGAAAACTGCTATCATTCTTATCTTTGTTCTTCTCCTTTTTTTTTCCTCTGGATGCTCTTAAGATTTTCATCTTTTCACTGGTTTTGAGTAATATAATTTTATGTTCCTCAATGTGCCTTCCTTCATGTAGCTTCTTCTTGAAGTTTGTCAAGTTTCTTGAATCTGTGTGTTTATAGTTTTTATTATATTTTGAAAATTTTTGGTTATTTTTTCAAATACATATGTTTTGCTCTTTCCTCCTTCTTTAAGGACTTCAATTACTCATATATTAGGTTGTTTGAAAATTTTCCACAGCTTACTGAGTCTATGTTTATTTTTAGCCTTTTTCTATTACTTTGTCTTCAAGCTTACTAATCTTTTCTTCTATAGTGTCTAATTTGTTGTTAATTCATCCAACGTACTTTACAGATATTGTAGCTTTCATTTCTAGAAGTTTAATTATTTCTCTTTTATATCTTCCTGATTAATTTTTTTCTTTAGTGTCTTGAGCATATTGAATATAGTTATAGTCATTTTAATATTCTTGTGTGCTAATTCTCTGTGCCAGTTATGAGTCTGTTTCTACTGATTGATTTTTATTCTCATTATGGACTATATTTTCTTTTTTCTTTTTTTTTTTTTTTTGAGCTGGAATCTCACTGTTGCCCAGACTGGAGTGCAGTAGCACGCTCCCAGTCACCGCAGTCTTGACCTGCTGGGCTCCGGTGATCCTTCCACCTCAGCCTTCCAAGTAGCGAGAACTACAGGCACACGCCACCATGCCTGGCTAATTTTTGATTTTATTGTAGAAATGAAGTCTCGCCAAGTTGCCTGGGCGGGTTTGAACCCACCGGCTCAGGCAATCCACTTGCCTTGGCCTCCCAAATTGCTGGGATTACAGACTGAGCCACTGAGCCGGCCATTTTCTTGTTTCTTCTTGGGTCTAGTAACATTTTCTTTTCAAATGCCGACATATTGTCCAATTTTCTTTTTTTTTTGTATTTCTACAAAGATTCTTGGGCTTTGGTCTGAGTTGTGGTTACTTGGAAACAGTTTGATCCTTTCAGGTCTTGCTTTTAAGCTTTGTTAGGTAGGACTAGAACAGTGTTTAGCTCAGGCTTATTTTGTACCACAACTGAGGCAAATCCTTTTTGAGTACTCTTCTTACTATTGTTTGAATTGTGAGGTTTTTTCATAATGACTCTGCTTTTGGGAACAGGAATTATTTCCAGTCCTGTGAGAGCCCTCTTTTCTTCTAGTTCTTTCTCCTGCTTCAAGTATTTTCCTCACACATATGCACTGATCAAGATTCAGCTGAAAATTCAAGGGGGACTCTCTCTTCTAGTTCTTTCTCCTTTCTCTCTCCCCCTTTCTCTCTTTCTTGAGCTCTGTCTTCTCTGGTATTCCTGAAAACTCCAGCCATCTTGGCTTTCTTGTACTTCCAGCTTTGTCTTCTGAACTTAGGAGACCCCCTGGGCTCTGGCTAGTTTCTCTCTCCCTGCTTCACAGACTGGAAACTCTTTTCATGCAGTCAGCTTATTTATTTCTCAACTCTCAGGGTTCAGTGTGCGTCATTGCCTCACATCCAGTGTCTTGTTTCACATGTTGTGCCTGATTATGTTGTTCAAAGCGGTAGAGTAAAGCTAGTCCCTGTTACTCCATCTTCCCAGAAATGGAAGTATGATGTATTTTAAAGATGATATATGTTTATACACACCTAATGCATAGACAACTTTTGGATATGTACATAAGAAATAATTATAGTGAGTTATTCTTGGAAGTGGAAATGGTGACTGGGAGAGAAGGCTTTACTTTTCACTGACTAGCTTATTTGCTGTTTTCCTTCTTAAGATCTATGATGCATAGTGCTGTCATTGTAATAAACGAAACTTGTTTATGAAATAAAATTGGCTTGAAAGGACCTACTGAAACATGGAGTGCTGTTGATATTGTATTGATTCATTCTGCCCTTAGTGTTTTGACCGACAGATAACCAGTTGCACTCATCTTGCATCTTCTTGCTTAGGTCAAAGGTGATGTAAAGTAATAGCATTTGCCTTTTGATCCCATTATCCGAGAAGCTTGGTGTTTCTGGACTCTTGCTTATTATCTGAGTTTGACGGTGGTTTGCATAAGTCTATTAGGGCAACATCAGTTGGTGCAGTGGCTAACCCTCAGATTTGCTGATGGGATCTAAACCCATGCAGCTTTCTTGAAGTCATTTTAGCAACATGTATCAAAAACCTAAAAATGTACCCTTTGACTCCAAAATTCTATTTCTATAAAATTATTTTAAAGAGATAAAGGGACAAGTGTGCGTGAATTTACAATCAGGAATGTTTATTACACCACTGTTTATAACAGTGAAAAGTTGAAAAATGTCTAATAATGAATTGTTAAATTTACAATCAAGATTTATAATCAAGCTTGTAAGATTTACAATCAAGAATGCTTATTGTACCATTGTTTGTGACAATGAAAAGTTGAAAAATGTTTAACAATGAATTTTTAAATTGCACATAATTAAAATGAAATATTTTGTGATTACTAAAAATTAAAAATGGACATATATTTACTGTCATGCTCTACAAGGTAAAAAAAAATCTATCTACATAAATGTACATACAGTATAATTACAATTTAAGAAAACATACTATGTGTTTGTTTTTTGGAAAAAAGAGTCTAAAATATGCATTAGAGTGTTAATCATGTTTATCGCTCTGTGACAGAATAAGGAATAATTATTCTTTTGGCTCTTCTATATAATAATTTTTCTTATGAGGAGTCTTCTTGTTTGTGTAAAAAAATTATGGTTTAAATCACATATAACATATCCTGAAAATAAAGGGTCATCTCCTGCATCTGCATGTGACGTATGCATCTCCTGTTCTTCTGTTCCTTCATTATTTGCAGGAAGTGAATAGAGGACCCCTAAAGTCTGCTTGTTTCGTGTCATAATTGGTGACTTTTTGATCAAGAGTAACTATGCTCCTGCTATAAATCTTTCTTGTTTTTCAAAGGATGTCTGTGGTTGTCTCTTCCCATGTCTATCCTTTTTCCTTGATTTTTAATTGCAGGCTAATGCACAAGCTCTCATTTTCTTCACCCCACCTCCCTTGCCTTCCCTTTCAACTTCACAACTACACCGCCACCTTGCAAAAAGTTTCACTCTGATTTTAGCAGTTAGGATCTTGAGACTCTGAGACATGCCTAAACTCTCACTCCCCCCTGATGGGTTCTATGTGTTACTGACTTTTCTTTTAGTGCCCTCCAGGTTTTCAGATGTGAAAGTTGAGAGAGGACTCTGGGGAGAAAAATCCACTATGAAAGCCATAACAGTAGTGAGGTAGGTTGAATTCTTCTCAATTCTCTACTCCCTTCTGATCAAAGAATTGTACATTGTTGCCCTTTGCATGTGACTCTGTGGTCTCTCAATCCAGTAGGAGCAGTATAGTCTCTGTCCTGCTGAAGCTGGACTTGACCAGATGACCTAGGTCAAAGGAAGCTTAGTAGGGGTGATATGAGAAGCTTTGCAAGTAGTTTAGTTGCTTGGCGTGACTCCTTGGGCTTCTACCATCTGCCACGGGAAGATATGATAGAAGCTTCTCAGCTAGAAGCTAGTACAGTGGCACTGAGAGACACGTGGAGCAGACCCAAATGCAGTCGACAACTTGGAGCCAAGTTGAGCTGACCCACAGATCCATGAGGGCAGAAAACAGGTTTGTGGTAAACTACTGAGATTTTGAGGTTGTTAGTTATAATTATGCCACTGGATATATAGTTTTCAGGTGTGGATTAAACACGAATACAGGTAGCAATAGCAGTACTATCCTTTAATTGCTGAGATCACAGCAATGTGGGTACCAATGAGATATAAGCTTCAAATTAGATATGAAATATTTTGTCTGCACCTTCATACCTTTTTGAACTCTTTTACCCTCCTAAATGTGGCATTTTGTAGAATCCTGAAAGACAAATCATGATTTTTTAAATGACACACAAAAAAAGGGAGAAGATGTAGCCATTCCTTTTCTTCGGGATGATGATCCCGAATATTATCGAAAGTCAAACATTGGTTTCACTTATCAATGCAAAATATGGTGATGGACTGTGATGTGATCAGGTTGGTCATACTCAAATACCACAGTAGAGCTGGGGAAGGGAGAGAATGCTGGACAAAGGAGAGACGCCTATGAGCAGATCACGCAGGTGTCCCTGATCTTCAACCGGTAGCAAGGAGGGGCTGTCAGAGGTAGGTCAGTCTCTCTCCTCTCTGCCCTCTGCCTTTATTTCCCAAAGCATACTGAGGAAATGCTATTTTCCTCTGGACTAGTCTGTACTGAAGAGCATAAGGTCATGAGGTAAAGAGAAGAGCCTTGTGCCTGTGCCCTTGCAGCCTCAATAATTCTGATCCACGTATGGAAAGAAAGAAAGTATAAGTTTGTGTATGTGTGTGTGCGCGCGCGCATGTGTATTCCTGTGAAAGAGTATGTTTGCACAGGACACACGTTGCTTTTCTCTTACAAACAGGGAGCTATTGGTCTGCATTGTTTCTTTGCTGTTTTTGTAGGGGTTGGGCAGTTTCTTAGATATATTTTTTGGGAGTCTTGAAAGCACAGTGGTTAAGATTCAAGACTGTGCTGCAGCCATGCTCTCTGGATCTGAATCCCAGATTTGCCGCTTAGTAACCTATGACCTGGAGCATGTCACTTAACTTTCCCTGCCTTAATGTCCTAAACTGTGAGATGACGATAATAGTAGAATCCACATCGTACGCTTGGTGAGAGGCTCAAATGAATTAAATCAGGTAAAGTGCTTGGAACAGTGCTTAGCACACAATCATGACTCAGTGTTTGCTTCTATTATGTTGCTGTTTTTCACAGGGCAGGGACTCGAATGTTAAAAATCTCTTTTTGAAGAATTATTCGTACTTATCATGATGTTTGAAAGAAAGAGAAAAAGAAATTAGTACCGCCGCAGTTTGTGTTTCAGCAGAATAATAGTATTCAACAGATGGCATCGGAGAAAGAAAAATGATCAAATCAGGGAGGCATGCCCTTCCAAATGCCAGGACAGATTTCCCCCTCGAGTCTCTAGAGTAAAATTACATCACAGCAGAAGACTGGCTGCTGGGTTCCATGGGGCTTGACAGCAGCAGCTCTGTGGGGCTGGGAGGCTTTTCTTCCTGGAGATGAGACGTCTGGCAGGACCTCTTTAGTCTCCTGAGTTCTTTGTCTTGCTCACAGCTCTGCTTCCAACCCTAGGGCTGGCATCTGTGAGGCTGTCAACTTTCTCCTTTTCCAAAATGACTCTTGCATGAGAAAGGGCATCCTTCAGACTGGGCTGCATTTTCCGTGGCATTCCCAAGAAGGCTGGAGTTGGTGCTGAGGTGAGGTTTAGGTTTGACGGAGTCATGCAGAAGGCTCACACGAACGTGAGTGCATATATATTTGCATGTGTGTATGTGCATGCATGTGTGCATGTGAACATTTGTACATGCAATGTGCATATGGGGCCATGAGAGTGGCTGGACAGACAAATGGATGAAGTGGTATTTATCTGGACAGGGGAGCATCCTTTAGTTCCTTGATCCTTATTACATCACTCTTTCCTTTATGAAGGAAGTGAAGTTCATGAACAAATCACCCACTGAAAGTTCAGGAAGCACAGGCCTGATCATGGTGATTATTCCCGATCTTGGTGTCTCGTTCTTTAAAATGGAGCACAGGTCCCTGTTCATTGCTTAGGCCATTTGGAGAAGGAGTTCAGTTGTTGTAATTATCTTTCCAGATGGAAAGAACTCTGGATGACCCATGGCTTTGTCAGTGACCAATGCCTTTCTCTACGGTGGATTTCTGGGGTCACCCTTGCTCTGCTTCCCTAGAGTCTGGGCTGGCAAGAGGAGCTTACAGAGAAGGGGTTCAGAGGTGTGGAATGAGTCTGAGTGAAGTTCATGGCTCTGTTCGTCGTGAGAGGACTTCCCAGAGCTAAAGAAGGGTGACTTCTGGATGAACTCTTAAGATTTGTCTTCTTTCCTTTTCCTGTTTATGAGGAATAAAAATTGATAGTATCATCTCATTACACCAAGTAAAGAGGATACAGGGGAAAGGAGAGCCGGAGAAGCCAGGGTTAATTTTCAGTTTTGACTTTGGAACTTGAAGAGGAGGCAAGAGAGAAGAAGGGGAGAAAAAGATGGGGTGGAGGGGGGAGAGAACAGACAATTCCTGTCTCGTGTCCTGGGCTCAGAACCACTGGCAGGCTCTGGGTGCAACCTGAGCGTTTTGCCTCTTTGACTCTTCGGGAGGGAGAGTTAAGGGGGAGCTCAGCCCTGACTCCTATGCCAGCGGGGCCTCCGAGGTGACACTTGGCAGCCAACTGGGGCCATTTGCATTTTCACAGCCAAAGAGCAGCTCACAAGATGTTCCGCACAGATATTTAAGTTGCTGGATTCCAAAGCATCCCCGGGGCACTCCCAGCCCCTCCCCTTCCATATGGCCATGCAGCCAACTTCACATTTCTTAATTATGAAGATGGCGTTGTTGGGGGTTGGGTGCTTGTGAAAGTTATAGTAATAGCAACAACACCAGGGCCAGTTCTTTTCCTTCCTTCTCCCTTCCTTCCCTGTTTTCTCCTTCCTTTTCTTTATTGCTTTCTTTCCTTCCTCCTTCCTTCTCCCTCTTCCTCCTTCCCTCCCTCTTTTCTTTTTCCGTCCAAGGTTTCTTTCATCCATCAAACTTTTGAAATGTGCCAATTCCTGGAAGCAAGACAGAGCTCACGGGACAGGAACGGCACATGCCTCTGAGCCAGGCTTTGCCATTCTGCTGCCAGATGCAGAAGGAGGCGTTCTGAAATAGCAAGATTTTTGTGTTAAAGTGATGCGATTGTCAGGAACATCTGTGTATTAATTTTCTACTGCTGCTATAACAAATTTAGTGGCTTAAAACAACACCCGTTGATGGTCTTGCAGTTCTGTAGGTCAGAAGCCAGCTTAGGGCTCCCAGGTATTGACAGGGCAGAGTTCCTTTCTGGAAGTTCTGGGAATGAATCTGTTTCCAAACTCATTCAGGTTGTTGGCTGAATTCAGTTTCCTATGGTTTGCGGTGCTGAGACCTCCCATTGCTTGGTGGCTGTCAGTCAGGGGCTGATCAATTGTTTCAGAAGGCTGTCTGCTTGCCCATGTCATGCCTTCCAGGTGGCCTTCTCCAGCAATGGGGAGTCAAGTCTCTCTCATGCTTTGAATCTCTCTGACTTCTCCTTTTTGACACATCTCACCAGAGAAAGTTCACTGCTTTTAAGGGCTCATGATTAGACTGGCCCAACCTGGATAATCCAGAATCATCTCCCTATTTTAAGGTCACTTTAATTCTACTTTCAAAGTCCCTTTGGTGAGTAATGTAGCATACTCACAAGTTTCAGAGATTAGAATGTG
Source organism: Carlito syrichta (assembly GCF_000164805.1). NCBI lineage: Eukaryota > Metazoa > Chordata > Mammalia > Primates > Tarsiidae > Carlito > Carlito syrichta. Next base: position 235,130 of record NW_006999133.1, on the reverse strand, counting down.
GACTTCTTTGGTGGTGGTGGTGGTGGTGGTGGGGTATTGTTTGGCCTATCACACTCTGTAAATAATTTATTGATTATCTTGACCACCCTAGGGAACAAACGGCAGCAACCTTTGCCGGGGATCTGCCTAGCATTTCCATTAGATTCTGGGCAAGGCTGAATGGAAAAAGTGAAGGAACCTGAAGCCAGAGGTGGAGGTTGAACATGAGGCACTTTCAACCTCCAGAGGGAAGAAAAGTCCTTCCCTGAAGCTCAGCACTTCTGACCTGACCAGGCTCGCAGACATCAGAATTCACCTCCTTACTCAAGATGAGGCCATGGAACCCCGGAGCGGGAGTGGCCAAGGTCAGTGGCCACGCCAGAGCCGAAGAGTTCAGAAAGCAGCCTGACCAGGTCTTTTCAGAACATGGACACACTTCTCAGATCTTTGACCCTTTTGACACTTAACCTGCAAAGCCAGGTGGTTCAACTGGACCACACAGCCTTGAAAAAACAAATAACTGTGGCTTTCTTGGTTCTAGGAAATACAAATCAATTAACGTTATGGGTTGGGATATATATGAACATGATGATGGTCATTCTGCAGCCTGAGGGAGTTGGTCATGATGGCCAGCAAGACACATTCCATCTTACTCTTTTTTTTTTTTTTTTTTTTTTTTT
>NW_006999133.1:186660-234230 GCF_000164805.1 Carlito syrichta | reverse complement strand
CGCCCGCTACCATGCCCGGCTCATTTTGATTTATTGTAGAGATGAGGTCTCGCCAAGTTGCCGAGGCGGGTCTCGAACCTGCGGGCTCAGGCAATCCACTCAGCTCAGCCTCCCAAAGCGCGGGATGACAGGCTGAGCCACCGAACCCGGTCCATCTTATTCTTACAGCCCTTTCAATTTCTGCTTGGGAGACCTGGATGCTCTGGTGGCTCAATCTTTGTCATCTCTCTTCGGCACAGCCACGACCCCCCACGTTGAGGAAAAGATATGGAACCTACTGTATCAACTGTTCTGACACCTCTGGGAGAGGATCTTGGAGAGGAATTCCTCCCTTCTGTTTCCTCCTCTCTGAGAGAAGGCGGGCGTCCCATAGGCCTCTGGCTCTATTTCAGATCTGCGGGCAGCAAGCATGTTCCACGGGAGACCAGCTCATTGTTCTGGGGCTTCATTCTCTTGCTGGCTCTGCTCACTCTGGTCTCTTCTTTCTCATAGTCTAGAGACATCTACCTCCTGGGGGTTTACATAAGACAGAGCAAAGTGCTCCAGGCTAAGAATATATCCACCCCCTTCCCCAGGCGATGTGCCTGGGAGGTGAGGAAACTGACTCACTGCATCTCTGACTCTATGAAAAGACAAATATGTAAAAAAAAAAAAAAAACAACTGGATTAATGACAGGGAGGGAAAAAAAAAACCTAGTATTTTTAGCACATGAGGGCAGAGTTAGCGGCTGTGAAGTCCTAGAGGATGGAAGTTTTTATTTAAAATAAGAGCTTTTTGTCTTGAATTGTTTTAGACTTAATTAGCAGTAGGAGCTTTTAAGTGGTGTGTGTGGCACAGATCGGGTGGGAGTCACTGGAATAGAAAAATGCCCAGTGATAATCTTATCAGCAGTGATGCGGACTGCTTGGGGGATTTGTCTGTGAAATCCAAGCATGGCTCACAAACCAGAAACTCCACTTGATTCCCAGGGTGTGCCTCTGTGGATACATGTGAGATGCTGGGGCGATAGTCTAGCACCACTTCTGCCCGGGTAGAAAGAAACACTGAAACTTGGGCTGCAGTTGAACTGTGGATATGTGGCAGCCCATGGGAGCATCCTGGAATCTTCCAGAGGGACCTCAGGCTCATGCCCCTGGTAGGAAGCATGTTTATTCCCAGAGTTCATTGCAATAGGTGTGATAGGCAGAGTGACCACCATCTTGAAGATTTCTCGAGGAAGAGCTACTGCTGCTGTTGCTTCTAGAAAGATCCCAGTCATTGCTCAGGATTTTCTCCTGCCTGGTACTGGAGACACAAGTATAGAGAAAACATGGGGAGGTGTTCATGAATGGCCATTGCCTGTCACCGATGGGGTGTTGAGGGCCAGTCAAGGGCTGCAATTTGGGCAATTTATTTCTAGGGAGAAAATCGCTGGTTGTTTACCAATAGCAATTCTTCCTCTACTTCCTTGCTGAAAGAATCAACCTCCTTTATAGACGTTGAGGATATATTTTCAGATAGTATACATGATTGTTGAGATAACTGACTTTTAAGCTAGATTGCCAAAGTTTGAATTTCTGCTGCACTAGTGCTTACTAACTTAGTGACTGCTGGTAAGTTATTTAACCTCTTTGTGCCTCAGTTTCTTCCTCTGCAAAATGGGTATAATACTACTACTTCCCTAACAGATGACTTTGAAGTGTAAGCCAGGTAATGCATGTAAAGTGCTTTTGATACTACTTGGTATACATGAAGTGCTCAAAAAGTGTTAACAATTATTATTGTTGCTATTTTGTTCCAGTCTCTGTTGCAGCTTAGGTATGAATACATCACACATTACTGGCCAATTGGACTTGAAAGGAAGGCTACTGAGGGACTTATGGGCAATGGACATAGACATTGTCCATCTTGGCTGCTCACGGTCAGGTCTCGGTGTGATGCCTCAAATTGCAGAGACAATTCCAGCCCTGGGACAGCCTGATACTGGATCTTTTGTTAATCGGAGTAATAAATTCTCCTCATTGTTCAAGCCTCCTACCTCTTAGGGTCAAGACTATCCTAACTGATGTACGGAGTCATGGCATAGAGGGCCTTGGTGGAGTTATGGTGCATTTAAGTCATGTGTGGCATTAAGTGCATTTAGTAGTATTGTTAGGATGGTTCTTTGCCTTGAATTATCTTTAAATGTTTTGCCATAGTAATACATTCACATGGTGAAACGTCAAAAGAATGAAAAGGTTTGTAGTGAAAAATCTTCTTTCCACGTTGGATATTCATGCTCTCAACTACCAGACTCCAATAGCTAGCTAGCCACTGCTTTTAGTCTTTTCTTTACCTTTCCAGAGGTTTTGAAAGGAAATATAAATAACAATACAAAATGTATTGTTTCCCCTCTTTGGTAATATACATGTTAGCATGCGATGCATGTCGTTTTGTACCTTGCTTTTTTCTCTTAATGTATTTTAGAGAGCTTTCCATATCAATATAAAGTGCTTTTTTATTTCTTCTTACAGCTGTGGAAAACTCCACTGAATTAACTTAGCTAGTCTCTTACTGACGGAATCCAGGTTCTTTCTAATCTTTCACTGTTGACTGCGGTGCCGAAATAAATAAACGGTATACATGCCATTTAGTAGATATGCAAATATGTCTCTAGGGTAAATTCCCCAAGTGTAGTTGCTGGATCCAAGAGCATGTATCGTAATTTTGATAGCTATTGCTAAGTTGCCCTTCATATGGATTGTATAAATTGATACTCTCACCAGCAAGGTAGAGAATGCCCATTTCCCACAGCCTTGGCAACAGAGCATACTGTCACATTTTGGATTTTTGCCAATTTTATGGTAGAAAATGGTATTTTAGAATGGTTCCAATTTGCATGCTTCTTATGAGTGAAATAAAACATTTAAAAATTATTTAAGAATAATTTGCATATTCCTTGAATTGCCTGTTTATAGTATTTGTCTGTTTTTCTGGTGAGCTATTGACCTTTTTCTTGTCCATTTCTGGAGTTTTCCATATATTAGGAAGATTATTCTGTATATATGGTTTGGTATAATTATGTTTCCCAGTTTGTCATTTGTCTTTTTGTAAAATTATTATTGTTATGGTAGGGTTTACTTTTGTTATTTAGAGGTTTAAAATTTTTTTTAATATAGTTGAATTTATCAATTTTTTTCATGGTTAGGGATTTGGGAATAGTTAAAAAAGAAAGCCCTTCACAGTGTGAGATTATGAAAAAATTATTCCATTATTCATTTACTACCTTGGTTGACTTTTTTTGTATTAAATGTTTGTTCCATTTGGAATATGTCATGGAACACAGAGTGATATACGAGTCCAATGTTAATATTTCCCAGATAGGTATCTAGTTGCCCCACCACTATTCAAGAGTTTAGTTTCCCCCCATTAATTTGCCGTTTGCATCCTTTTTCTGTACTTTCTGTTCTATTACTTCATTCATATATGTATACATGTATATTTTTAGAAATGAGGTTTCATGAACCAGTACTTCATTGTTTTAATTACTGAGGCTTTGTGATATTTTTATATCTAGTAATTCCTTTTCTTTGATCTTCTTTAGAAAGTTTCCTTCACAAAACCTCTTTGCTTATTTTTCAGTATGCAACTTAGAATTCCTTTGTCTAAGCCGGGGTAGGTGGCTCAGCCTGTAATCCCACGCCTTTGGGAGGCTGAGGTGAGTGGATTGCCTGAGCCCGCGGGTTCGAGACCCACCTGGGCCACTTGGCAAGACCTCATCTCTACAATTAAAAAAAAAAAGAAAAAAAATTAGCCGGGCGTGGTAGTGCACGCCTGTAGTTCCAGCTCCTTGGAAGGCTAAGGCGGAAGGATCGCCGGAGACCAGCAGGTCGAGGCTGCGGTGGCCGGGAGCGGCCACGGCCCTCCAGTCTGGGCGACAGAGTGAGACTCCAACTCAAAAAAAAAAAAAAAAAAAAAAGGAATTCCTTTGTCTAGCTTAAAAAGCAAAAAGAACCATTTACAGGTTGATTAAAATCATGCTAAGTCTAAAAATTAAATTAGGAAGTTCAGCATACTCTTGAAACAAGAAAGAAAATGACATTGAGTCATCTTGTCAAAAAATATGGTATGCTTTTCTACTTGTGTTCTATTGTGTCCTGCTGGCATATTTAAAAGATTTTTTGGGATCTATTTCTTGTAATTTATTCCTAGAAAATTTATCTTTTTATATTGTAGTTCTTGAAAATGTAAATGGATTCTTTCCCTCTATTACAATATTTCAGCTTCCTAACTATTGACTTCTTTATATGTTTTCAACCCCACAATGTCATTGGCTTTTCTTATTGTTTTTCATACTCTTTTAAAAAACATTGATCTCCCCGGGTTTTCTAGGTAAACAATATTTTAATCTGCAAATAGTTTTATCTCTGTCTTTGCATTTTTATACTTCAAAAATCTTCTCTTATGTACAATTTATTGGCTAGAGTACCAGTAAAAATTGACAAAAATAATAGGAAGACTAGATAAATATGCACTAAAGTCGGCAATTTTAACACATCTTTCTCAGTAACTGATAGAGTAAGCACACCCAAATTAATTAGTTAGAAAGCATGATTAACAAACTTGACCTAACTGACAAGTATAGAATCTGGCACTCACAACTCTAGAATGCACATTCTTTTCAAATGCACATGAAGCATTTACCAAAATTGATTATACACTGGGCAATAAATCAAGTCTCAGTGAACTGCAAAGGACTGAAGTAATATAGAGTATTTTCTCTGACCACAATAAACTTATCTACAAACAACAAAATGGTGACTAGGAAATACCTGATGTTTGGAGATTAAGCCATGCACTTCTAAATAGCCCTTGGGTCAAAGAAGAAATTAGCAATAAAATAAAAGTTCATTTTTATCTGAATGATAATTAAAATATGACATATTGAAACATGTGGTACACCAAAAGTCATGTGTAGGGAGAAGTTTATAGCATTAAATGTACATATTTAGAAAAAAGAAAAGCTGAAAGTCAATCATCTGAATTCATCTTTTTTTTTATTTTAGTGGGAGTCTCACTCTTCCATCCAGGCTGGAGTGCAGTGGCATAGTCATGGCCACCACAGCCTTGGGCTCAGGTAATCCTTCCGTCTCAGCCTTCCAAGTAGCTAGAACTGCAGGCATGCACCACCACACCCAGTTAATTTTTTGATTTTTATTGTAGAGATGAGGTCTCGCCATGTTGGCCAGAGATTGGTCTCAAACCAATGGGCTCAGGCAATTCTTTTGCCTCCGCCTCCCAAAATGATGGTGGTATTATAGGTGTGAGGCACCGCACCCTGCCTAAATTCGTCTTAATAAGTAGGGAAGCAATAGCAAATTAAACTGAGGAATGCAGGAAGAAGAATACACCAAAGTTAAGAGTAGAAATAAGTGATATAGGAAAATAATGTATGAAAAAAGATCCACAAAGTCAAAAGTTAGTTCCTTAAAAAGAGTGATAAAATTGATGAACCCCTGGAAAGATCAATCACAAAAAGACATTAAAAGACATGCAAGAGAATGCTCATTACTGCTTTGTTTGTAATACCTCTAAGTTGGAAACAGGCCAAATGCCTTTTGACAGAAGAAAAGTGATATGTATGTATCATGATATATGCATACAATGGAATACAGGTATAAAAAATGAATCAACTGCAATTACATGCTTCAACATGGATAATCTCACAAACAAACATACTGTTAAATTTCATTCAAGTAAAGCTCAAAATCAGGCAAATCTAAATTATGGTGTTAGAATGAACCTTTATTGTCCCCTGTGTGTGAGGTACCATGGCTATAAAACTGAATAAAATATGGTTTTAGAAATTAGGTTAGGTGTGGTCGCTCACACTTATAACTGTAGCACTTTGGGAGGCTGAGGTAGGAAGATTGCTTGAGTCCAGGAGTTCAGAACTAGCCTGGGCAACATAATGAGACCTTGTCTCTACAAAAAAGAAAGAAAGAAAGAAGGAAAGAAAAAAAGAAAGAAAGAAGGAAAGAAAGAAGGAAAGAAGGAAGGAAGGAAGGAAAGAAAAAGAAAGAAGGAAAGAGAAAGAAAGAAAGAAAGAAAGACAGAAAGAAAGAAAGAAAGAAAGAAAGAAAGAAAGAAAGAAAGAAAGAAAGAAAGAAAGAAAGAAAGAAACTAAGAAAGAATTTAGCCAGGCAGGGTGACATGGGCCTGGTAGTCCCAGCTACTCAAAAAGCTGAGGTAGAAGGATCACCTGAGCCCAGGAGACTGAAGCTGTGGTGAGCTGTGATTGTACCATTATACTCCAGCCTAGGCGACAGAGTGAGACCCTGACTCAAACATACATACATACATATATAAATCACAAATACATAAATAAGTATACAAATAAGAATAGTGTTTACATTTGGGGAGAAGGACGGGACACTGGGGAGCTTTCTGGGTTGCTGACAAGTGTTCTGTTTCTTGATCTGAATTGCGGCCACTGGGATGTCTGTACTTGAGAAAATTTATTGAGCTCATGAGTTGTGTACTTTTCTGGAAATAGCTCAAGCAGCAGACATTTGTGAAGCGCCTCCATGTATATGTGAAATTAGGTTTAGCAATGTGGTCTCGCTTCTTTTCACCCGTTGTTAGCTTCACCAGTGCTGGAGGGAGCTCATTATTACTCATTGGCTCAAGGGACAGCGCAGTAAATGAATGCAGCCAGGCTCTGCAAATCACTCTGAGGTGGGACAAGGGCCCAGTCGGGCTAAGGCCAGATGTCCCTTCACTTTGACTGGCGGAGTCCACTTTACGGCTTCCCTGTTTGTGACAGCTTTTCTCGGACACATTTACATTTCCAAAGATAATTGCCCTTCTAATGACCAGGAGGCCCCGGTTCCAAAGCTTGAGCGACTCTCTGTGGTTCAGGTATCTGACTGCCATCTGGAAGCGGCAGTGGTGGGGAACTGAGACAGAGCTTGCAGAGACCCCAGTTTGCTTGAGGAAGTGGGAGGCAGGGTCAAGTCTGAACTCGTGGAGAATTGCGCTCTGGCTGTGCGCTAACTACCTTATTTATTTTCTCAGCTATAGAGCCATGAGAATGAGAATACACCTGTTCATATTTGAGGAGGACTTATTTGCATCATTAAATTGTTCACGACATCAGTGTGTGTGTGTGTGTGTGTATGTGTGTGTGTGTGTGTGTGTGTGTGTGTGTGTGTGTGTGTGTGGTATGTGTGACAGCCTTGCCTATATCCAGATGGAAGTTTCTGTTTTAAAGTTAAAGAAATAAAAACATTTTGATTTGTGGAGGTGGTGAAATTGTGAGCAAATTTTAATTTTCTTTTAATATTGTTCTAATGTTTTTGTTTATGTAGTCAGTAATAACAATAAATACAAACCAATGCATTTCCCCCCCAAAAGAATGATCTTCATTGCATGGATATGTGGGAAGAAGAAAAAAAAAATCCACTAAGCCAGCATTTTACACAAATTATATGTCGACATTACTTAACTAATTTGGAAATTTAAGGAATGTGGTCAAATTTGAATGTGACATTTGAATATTTTCAGCATCAGGAGCCGAAAAATAACCTTCTATTTATAAATATGAAACTGAATTTAGATCAAGTTTCAGAACTCATCATTCTGACGGTCTCAGATGTGAGAAGTTGGCATTTACTGCTGAAAATATTTTTTCAAGTTTATTTAATAGATGGCCTCCAGCTATGGGGAAGATCTTTGTCATTATATCAAAGGAGGCTTCTGAGTTGATGGATGAATGTTTTAATAACCGTCGGGTCAAACCTGGTCATACCACATATCTGGATGAATTTCCTTAGTTTCTCTGTGAAGGAATACACTTACATCGAAGAGAATCAACACCTTTATTTGCTTGTAAGAAACTAATGTCTATAAAGCTTTCCGACGGGCACTGCATGCCAGAGTTCGTTGCCAGCTAGGTGAATAGTGGCTTGGAATTAGGAACTCATTTTCTTACCAAAATAATATCATGCACAGTGGTAGGTTCCCAGTCCAATAAAGGAAATGTAATTCAGTCTGCAGCTGTGATCCGTGCTTCTCCAAATCCAAGGTTGGTTCCCTATAAGTGGGAGCAGGAAGCCCTTAGGGGAGGTGTGTAGGGTTAAGCATGGGGGGGAGGGAAGAAGAGGAAGAGATGAGAAAGGGGAGGAAAGATCAAGGAGAGAACGGGGGAGGGGGAAGAGGGAAAAAGAGAAAGCCGAAGAGAAAAGCCACATGAGAAGAAAAATAACGAGGAAGCACAGGAGGAAAAGTGTTCCTTTTTCTTTTCTGCTGCAGGCCTGTGCTCAGGGACGTTTTCCCCGGCGGCCTCTCCTGTCTCTGCTCCTTTCATTGCCTGATACCCCGTCACGACTTCCAAGGCTCTCCAGTGCTCCCAGGTTGCTCTCAACTACCCACGGAGGGGCCACGTCCAGACTCACTCACCCCGCTGGCGGTGTCTCATGCCCGAAGTCATCATCTTCCTTTTGTTTGTGAAAGGTCTCGGATTCACTGTTGGTCTCTGTCAGGTGCTAAGGGCAAAATCCTGTGGTCACACACTCTCTAAGACATGAATGATGACTTGTCTTGTATGTTTAAATGTTTGAATTTTAAAAGGAGAAGCAGAGACTCTCTAATCGGTAGCACTATGAGTACCACTTAAAAAAAAATGAAGTGGGACATTCTGATCTTTTGAAATTAGGGATTAAGATTTTTGGTCAGGGCATAACCCATAGACAAGCCAGTCTTGCCTGCGAGTCTGCTTAGAATCTGCTATGATCAGCTCCTGGAACTTGTTCCTGTTCGTTGGTTTCTTCTCTTTTTTTCATTTTTGAACACACACACTCTTTATTTTTTATTTTTGTTGTTAAGTGATTATTTTTATGCGAAAGATATGGGGCACAATTCAGGGTTAGGTACACAAGTGGTCAGCATACAGGTAAAGTTTGGGGACTCTTATTGATGTTATGTGTCCTCCTCTCCCTCCCCTGGCAGTGTTCCACTACTGCCAACCCCTTTCTTGTAGTGTTCTGACAAATGTTCAGAGTACACTTATGAGTGAGTACATGTAGTACTCAGATCTTTGTTTCTGTGATAAATCACCGAGTGTTATAGACTCTACATTCATCTCCGTTGCTGCAAAGTCCATAATCTTGCTTTTCCTTATGGCTGCAAAATATTCCATCATGTGTCACATTTTCTTTATTCAGTCCGCTTTTGATGAACAGCACAGTTGGTTCCATGTTTTGGCTGTTGTGAATAATGCTGCAATAAACATGCATGCGCAGGTATCTTTTTCATCGAGTGATCTGAGTTCCTCTGGGGATATTCCCAGAAGGGGAACCGCTGGGTCGTATGGAAGGCCAATTTTTAGATCTTACCACACCGTTATCCATAGATGTCGTACCGGTTTACACTCCCACCAACAGTGCAGAAGATTCCTTTTCCCCATGTCCTCTCCAGCATCTGTTGCTTTTTGAGTTATTGATGATGGCTATCCTGACTAGAGTCAGGTGGTATCTCAGTGTGGTTTTAATTTGCATTTCTGGGATGATTAGTGAGGCTGAGCATTTTTTCATGTATCTGTTGGCTGCTCATGTGTATTCTTTTGAGAAGTGTCTATTCATATCTTTTGCCCACTTTTTAATAGGGCTGTTTGCTTTTTTCCTTTTGGCATGTTTGAGTTTTTTGTAGATCCTGGTTGTTAGGCTTTTGTCAGATTTACAGTTGGCAAATATTTTTTCCCAGTCTGTGGGCTGTCTCCCCACTCTCTTGATGGTTTCTTTTGCTTTGCAGAAACTTTTCAGTTTGATGAGGTCCCACTTGTCTATCTAATCTTTTATGGCATTCACTTTTGGATAGTTGATCAAGAATTGGTTGCCAATTTCTGTAAGGGTGTTTCCTACACTTTCTTCTAGGGTTTTGTTGTTGTTTTGTTTTGTTTTTTTGAGTTGGAGTCTCACTCCATCGCCTAGGTTGGAGTGCAGTGGCGTGCTCACGGCCACCCCAGAGTCGGCCTGTTGGGCTTCAGCAATCCTTCTGCCTCAGCCTTTCAAGTAGCCAGAACTACAGGCACATGCTACCATGCCCAGTTAATTTTTTTGATTTATCGGAGAGACGAGTTCCTACCATGTTGCCCAGGCTGGTCTTGAATCTGTGGTCTCGGGCAATTCTCTCGGCCTCCCAAAATGCTGGGATTACAGGCTTGAGCCATCACACCTGGTCTCTTCTAGGATTCTTATAGGATGTTTCACATTTAGGTCTTTGATCCATTTATAGTTGGCTTTTGTGTGTGGAGACAGGTAGCGGTCCTGTTTCAATCTTCTGCATGTTGTCAGCTGGGTTCTCCTCTCCCCAGTGGTTGTTGATGGAAACTTTGTGGAAGATGAGTTGGTTGAGAAATTGAGTTTTGCTTCCAGAATCTCAATCCTCTTCCATTGGTCTATAGGCCTGTTCTTGTACTAATACTAGACTGTTTTGATTATTGTAGCTTTATAGTGGAGTTAGAAGTCTGGAAATACGATACCCCCTACTTTGTTTCTTTTGCTAAGGATTGTTTTGACTATTTGTGGTCTTTTATGTTTTCACATGAATTTCTGTATTGTCATTTCCAGATCTGAGAAGAATGATATTGGTAATTTAATGAGTATCGTGTTAAGTCTGTAGATCGCCTTTGGTAGGATGGACAACTTAATTCTTACAATCCACAAGCAGAACACAAAGTCTCTTTAAGAGCTTTGTGGCAAAAGTGGACACCTGTATGCATTTGTTTTTGTAAGTTACTAAGTTGATAACCTATACATGTGCTCTATATCACTCACTCAAATTTGCAGATGAGGAAGTTGAGGCAGGCTATGACCTGAATGTTTGGGTCACCCCCAAAATTCATATGTTGAAACCTAATCAGCATGTGGTTGTTTAAAAGGTGAAACCTTTGGTGGTGATTAGATCCTGAAGGCTCTGCCCTCATGAATGGAATGCTCTTATAAGAGAGGCCTGAAGGAGATTGTCCTTTCTGTCATGTAAAGACACAGCTAGAAGTTCCCATCTATGAGGAATGGGACTTCACAAGATATCAGATCTGCTGGTATCTTGATCTTGGACTTTCCAGGCCTCCAGAGCTGTGAGCAGTAAATTTCTATTGTTTATAAATTATCCGTTCTAAAGTACTTTGTCACAGCAGCCCAATGGGTTAAGACAAGGTGCTTAGTGACTAAAGCCATATACTTTTTAGCACAAGAAATACATGCATGTGATTTTTATAGTATGGTATTGCACTGTAAAATATTGTAGCCACTTGCCACACATGTCTATTGCATCCTTGAAGTGGGGCTAATATGACTGAAGACCTGAACTTTTAATTTTGTTCCCGATTTTACTTAATTTAAATTTAGAAATGGATAGGCAGTTTAGTTATTGGAAAGCTCTTAAATGTGTTTGTGATCATATGGGTATGTGAATCAGCTTTTAAAACTCTTTAAATGTTATAAAAGCTAAACATAGATCAGGTATTTCCAGTGACAATTTAGTGTCTGAAGGCTGGACACCCTCTGTTCCAGCTGAAGACAGCTCTGGAAGGCCACCTCAGCATCTGGCTTACCACTGGGGTCACTGATTCTACACCACAGTCCTCATTCTCCTTTGGTTCAATCCTGCATCTTTTCCTTCCTGTTCAAAAGTGTTGATTTCAAGAGTTTTCCCTAATAAACCTTCTGGCAGCCTCTCCTAATATCCATCTCAGAATATACTTCCTGGAAAACCCAATCTGCTATTATGTATTTCTCTTTAACAAATATAGTAAGTACCTGGAACCCCCAAAATCTCAAACATCCGGGGTATCAAAGATCCATCTTTTCAGGATATTGTAATGGCCCCTAATGGAAGACTGTGAGTAGCCTTGAAAAAAGAATCATCATGTCATGGCTGGATTAGATGAACTCCAAGTTCTCTCTCTGAGCCTCTACAAATATATTTGTATCTATGAAAGGGCATCTCATCCCCGAGGCCCAGGGACTGGACTTGAAACTTAAAAATAGTAGAAATTCTCTGGGTGTCTGTGGTTGGGGGAGAGGAGAAAAATGTTTAGCAAGTATGGAAAACAGCATAAATCAAACAGGGCTTAATGTTCTGGCAGTAGACAGATGTAGACTGGTGTAGAAGCTTCACTTGGGGTAGTGCTGAAGGAACTTGGGGAAGATAAAGCCTTATAATGGGCAGAGTTTTGAACAGCTCATCTCACTGCCCATTTGCATAGAAGGAGAGTATTGTGAGGACTTTATGGGCAGTAGTTTGGCTCATGAAGAGGGATCTAAAAGAAGCAGAACTGGAGGACAGGAGAGCAGGAGGTTTGAGAAGAAAGATGCATTGGTTTCTCGGAATGAACAAAGTATAAGAATATTTATGTTCCATAAGACTACTCACCAAAGACTTCTTGCTGCAAAGGGGGATCGTAAAATCAGATAAACAGCAGCACTTTTCATTCACAAAGGCTGCCACTTCTCTGTGCCCGGTTTGACAGTACAACCCAATATGGTTCCCAAAGAGAGTCAGCCATGAACCATGTGGCATATGAGTTGTTTTGGATTCTTTTTAAAAATTTCAATGGTACATATTTATGGCATACACAGTGATGTTTCAAAACATAAAAATATAGTAATCAAATTAGGATAATTAGCATATTCATCATCTCCAGCATTTATCATTTGTGTTGGGAACATTCAAAATCCTCTCTTCTAGTTGTTTGAAAGTATAGAATAAACTATGGTTAACCATAGTCACCCTGCCGTGCTATAGAACACTAAAACTTTCTCCTCCTATCTAGCTATAAATTTTGCATTCTTTAACCAATGTCTCTCTCAACTGCCTCCCCCTTCTTTTTCCCAGCCTCTAGTAACCACTATTCTACACTCTACTCCTATGAAATCAAATTCTTTTTTTGTTTCCACATATGAGTGAGAACATGTGGTGTTTAACTTTCTGTTTCTGGCTTATTTCACTTAACATAATGTCCTCTGGCTTCATCTACACGCTTGCTGCCATGAATGACAGCATTTCACTTTTTTATGACTGAATAGTTTTCAATTGTGTATATATACCACATTTTCTTTATCTGTTCATCTGTTGATGGACACTTAGGTTGATTCCACATCTTGGCTATTGTAAATAGTGCTGCAATAAACATGAGGGTGTACGTATCTTTGTGATATACTGATTTCTTTCCTTTTGGACATATACCCAGTAATAGGATTGCTGGATCATATGGTAGTTCTATTTGTGGCTTTTTGAGGAATCTCCATACTGTTCTCCATAATGGTTGTACTAATTTACATTCCTAACAACAGTGTATAAGAGTTCCTTTTTCTTTGCTTCCTCCCCGGTACTTGTTATTTGAGTTTTTGTCTTTTTGCTAATAGACATTCAAACTGGAGTAAAATGAAATCTCGTTGTGGCTTTGATTTGCATTTCCCTGATGATTAACGATGTTGAGCATTTTTGTATATAGTTGTTGGCTATTTGTATGTCTTCTTTTGAAAAATGTCTGTTCAGTTCGTTTGTCCATTTTAAATTGGATTATTTGTGTTTGTTTGCTGTTGAGTTATTTGACTTTCTCATATATTCTGGATAGTAATCCCTTGTTGAATGAATAGTTTGCAAATATTTTTTCCCATTCTGTAGGTTGACTTTTCACTTTGTTGATTGTTTCTTGGTTGTGCAGAAGCTTTTTAGCTTGATATAATCCCACTTGTCTATTTTTGCTGGATTCTTTCTATCATGTGGAGGACAATGATTTGTCTCACTTGAACAGATTTTAAGTTGAGATTTCATTTTCCTACCTATAATATGCCTACTACCATCATTTCTAGCTGAGAAGGAGGAAAGTTCACTTGACCTGTGACCAGTTGCAGAAATGAAGATTGTAATAGTTAGTCACAAATTTTCATGCTGATATCTATCTATCTATCTATCTATCTATCTATCTATCTATCTATCTATCTATCTGTCTATCTATCATCAATCTATCAATCATCTATTATCTATGGTCTTTCTTCTCTTTTTCTCACCCTTATGTAGAATATGTTGAACTGTAAGTTGCAAAAATCAGCATGGGATTGTGATAGAGATAGAAATTCTTGACTAGTTGCTGGATGTATTGCCTCATAAGACTGGTTTTATTAAGGGATTGAGTGTGAAGATAGCTTCATATGGTAGATACATTTTAATGTATGCTTGTAACTATGAAAAGAGGTATATATAAAAGTGGTGAAAAGTCACGGGGTGGACTATAATGCACATTTATTAATTTGATATTGACTGGCACCTGAACCTCTTCTGAAGTTGAAAGAATCCACCTTTTTGTAAATCTTGGTGGGAGGGATTCCCACTTTTTTGCAGAAGGCCAGATAATTTTTCTCTCCGACTTCTAAAAACTAAGGTGCTGGAATGTACCTGAGCTTAGCCAATCAGATGCTCCCTTCTGGGACTTTGCATCTGGAGTGAGTGGCACAAAAATCTATTTTGCTAGTGGGGAAACTATTCAGAGTTCAGTGGTGGTGGAGTGGTGGTGATCTCGGAAGGGGTATGCACAACCAGCAATAGTGCCAGCTCCACTGTCCCCAGGCTGTTCCTATGGCATGACATTGACTCTGTTCTTGTTTCTTGGCCTCCCTTTGTTTCTGCCTGTTTTGAGAGCAGTTTTCTGTAGCTCTCGCTCTTCCATCACAGATTTTTATTGCAACCAAGAACCACTTTTCTTTTTTGGGGATACATTTATGATTTTGCTTTTGTCGTTTTTGTGCTAAGGTGTCACAAATAAGTGATTAAACAGAGGGTGTTTTAAAATGAACTGTTGTGAATCTTAAGGGCGACCTTTCAACCTGAACACTCATATCCTTCAGCTCTGGAAATTATCTTGCTATCTCACTGCTTATCTCCATGCTTTCAAGTCCTCTATTTCCTCCTCCTGGGAATCTGATTAGTTGGATTGCTCCTATGTACCTATTCTATTTTCCTTACATTGTTTGGTTTTGTCTCTTTGTCTTAATGTACTGTCTTCTGGCATATTTTCCAAAATTTAATGTTTCAACTCTTATTAACTTTTAAAAATGTTGGCAGTCATAGTTTTACTTTCTAAAAGTTTTTTTTCTCTCTCTTTCTAATGATCTACTTTTCACATTTATGTTTGGGGATATAGCATCTTTTCATAAATCTCTAGAAATTCTAATTAGAGTTTTTTTCATTTTAAGTCTTTATTTTTCCTCCAGTATAAGACAAAGTGTCTTTTATTCCTCTTGTTCTTTCTATTTCACACTTTAGGCTTTTTCTCAACAGTCTGGGGATCTTGAATGTTTAAGAATGAGATGATAGAAAGCCTTCTGAGGACCCCTATATCTGAGTGGCTGGCTGATCAGGGTGGGGACTTGGCTTTACACTGAGTGGGAGGGCAGTCGCTTGTTCCTTTGGAGGGCCTCTAAATGTAGAACTGAGAAGGGTTGTACTGTGGCCAACCATAACCCACACTAGGGCCCTCTCAGGAAGAGTCTGATTCTCAGAAAGTCTGTTCACATTTCTTTTAGAAACAAAATTTCAGCTTTATTTTAGGCTTTTCCTTCCCCTGGGCTTGGATGTAAAAACCTGGCTACCAGGTGTTTTGAGAGCAGGGACATTGGAGGGGAATGGCAGGGGGATCATTCCATATATTGACTTTCAATGAGGGATCCTGTCTCCGCTCCCATTTTTACGCCCGCCATGTTCTTTACCTTCTCAGCCATCTCTTCTGCTCAGCTCCTGGTTAACACTCCTTCTGCTTTGTGTGTTCCAGAAAGATTTTGAAATCTTAAGTCTCCTGATGGGTCTCTCTTGGATTCTTTGTAGAGAGGGCAGATAGACCC
Organism: Carlito syrichta; assembly: GCF_000164805.1. Classification (NCBI taxonomy): domain Eukaryota; kingdom Metazoa; phylum Chordata; class Mammalia; order Primates; family Tarsiidae; genus Carlito; species Carlito syrichta. The sequence continues at coordinate 218,369 of NW_006999133.1, read as the reverse complement.
AGAGGCTGAGTGTATCACTTTGAACTAGAAGCTCTCAGTACGTTGGGGTTTAAATGGGTCTTTAATGCGCTCAAAGTTTAGAGTCAGCACGACACGTGACAATGTTCCCTGGCCTGGTGGAAGGCCCCATGGTTGAGAGTAATGTTCTTATTTGGTCCTCATAACCTTGGGGTGGCTGGGGAGGCTGGGGTGAATGGAGCTGGAGAAGTCACCTGGAAGGCTTCACCGGGTAGGGAACAGTTGATCAGAATAGCAAGAAGACCCCTGCGACTTGTCAGAAAGCTAATGGAGAGATATTCCAGGCTGAGCTGAGGCTCAGGGTAGTGTCTGAAGAGGAAGCAGGTGACAGGGTTATAGTAACAGCAGTGTCTACTCAGCTGTGGCTACGAGCCTGAACTGGTAGTGGGGGCAGTTAAGAAATGAGATAGTGGGCAGCCCGTGGTGGGCTTGAAGAGCCTATATGGGGATATGAGCTATCAATTTTGTAAGAAATTTGGGCGAAAGTCCTGCTGGTGATGGTAAGCCAGAAAAATAACAGTGTCAGCAGAGTTACCGGCGCATACAAAGGACAGTGATGGACTGCACAGCCGCCTTCCCCCACATTTCTGGGCTAATGGAAGCCACAGCTTGCCCATTCGTTTCAACTTCCTTCCCCAAAGACTTTCCACTGGGCTTGCAAAATGTGCATTTCACCTCTTTGTCCTTCTCTTCCCAGCCTGCTGGCAGAGATGAGTAGGGCTGAAGAGGCAAGTCCCTGGAGAGAGGGGAAGAGACAGGAGAGACCCCCAAGTCGTGTGATCGGCTTCAGCACCCTGGAGACCCCGCGGCTTCACCTAGTGTCACTCCCAATCTAATTTTCAGACGAGACACAGGCTGGGGCAGGTTCTAGGCCCACCGTGAGGGAGGCTCCCTGGGGCGGTGGTGTCTGTGCTGCTCCTTGATCGCCTCCCCTCCAGCACAGGTGAATCACACAGCAGCAGCACACCAGGCTCTGTGGAGGTCCCGACCTCGCTGTGCTCAGCTGGGCCCAGCAGGCCTTTCCCGCCATCCTCCAAGCCATGCCTTCCGAGGGCAGAGGTGGGTTTTGCCCGACTGAGCAGAGGAATTCTGTTGGCTCCATAAGGTTTACATAGCTGCTGCTTCTTGATCTCTTCTGCTCCTCCCTTGAGAAAATTCGCTAGACCAGGTGCTTTATTTTTCCCTTGCTGACTCCTGGAAGCCACCAACAGCGTGCAACGTCTGTCTCTTGGAATTTCCTAAGCATATTTGTAATAGCCTCAACTGTGGCTGAGTTTTTGGCTTTACTAGTGCCTTGTCTCTCTGTCTTTGAGTCTCAGTTTGTGTTTCTCTCTGTCTCTGTCTTCGTCTGTCTCTTTCTCTGCTTTTGACTCTGTTTCTGTCTCTACCTCTGTTTTTCTCTCTTTCCAGCTCTTTCTGTTTCTCTGTCTCATTCTGTCTCTCTGTCTGTGTCTCTGTCTCTCTCTGCCTTCGTCTTTCTGTTTTTTCTCTGTCTACCCTACCTTCTCCCTCTCTCTCTCTCTCTTTCTCTCTCCCATGCATCTGGTCAGCTTTCTTGGGATTCTTACAGCCTCTGGCTTTAGGAAAGCAGCCTCCAACGTACTCATTTCATGCTCAACAGCAGGATGTGATGCTTCCTCCCTAAAAGGCACATAGAGCTTCCAAAGTCGCCTAGTCCTCTAAAGAAACACTTCCCATAAATGCTTCCCCTGACCAGAGGGAGCTGTTTCTACCCAGAGGCCCCCTCTTCCTTCAGGGTAAGCCATCATTCATTCATGAAAATGAAAGATTCATGAGAGACTCCTTGGGTTGCCAGCAGAGTTTAGGCAGGTTCTGATCCTACTTTAATTTAATTAAGCTGTGTTTATTTAATCAGCCCAGAGAGACGTGTCCTCAGGCGGGACTTTGATGACTGCCTCTAAACCGTGTTTTTGTCTGTGGGAGGAGAAAGACTGTGACTTACCTGGCGTTTATGAAGGGTTTGGGGCCCAAGAATCAGAATGGCAATCTGGGTCAGACCAGGTGCTGCGGGTTACTGCATGCAGCAGTTGTGCACACACACATGTGAGTGTGTGCACACGCGTGCACTTGTGAGTGTGTGCCTGTGCCTGTGTGTGTGTGCAATTGTGCACTTGTGAGTGTGTGCCTATGTGTGTAGGTGTGAATGTGTGCACTTGTGAGTGCGTGCCTATGTGAGTGTGCACGCGTGTGTGTACATGTGTGCACTTATGAGTGTGCGCCTATGTGGTATGTGTGAATGTGTGCACTTGTGAGTGTGTGCCTGTGTAAGTGTGCGTGTGTGAGTGTAATATGTGCACTTATGAGTGTGCGCCTATGTGTGTATGTGTGAATGTGTCCACTTGTGAGTGTGTGCATGTGTGAGTGTGTGTAATACGTGCACTTGTGAGTGTGTACCTATGTGTGTAGGTGTGAATGTGTGCATTTTGTGAGTGTGTGCCTATGTGAGTGTGCGTGTGCGTGTGTGTGCACTTATGAGTGTGCACCTATGTGTGTATGTGTGAATGTGTGCACTTGTGAGTGTGCCTATGTGTATATCTGTGAATATGTGCACTTGTGTGTGCCCATGTGTGTATGTGTGAATGTGTGCACTTGTGAGTGTGTGCCTGTGTGAGTGTGTCTGTGTGCATGCACATGTGTGCACTTAGTGTGTTCACTTGTGAGTGTGTGTTCATGTCCGCATGAGTGTGTGCCTGTGTGGGTGTGCGAATGTACCTTTGTGAGTGTGTGCACACATGCAGGTGCCTGTGAGCATGTGTGCATGGACAGGGCTCCCATGGCTTGGTGTCCCCGGATCTGGCTCTTGAGCGGGACTGACAGAGAAGCCAGACCTGCCAGGAGTGTGCTCTCAGCCACCACAGGAGGACAGTATTAGAGAAACAAGGTCACACTGTGACTTGGGGACAGTTCTTTTTAAAACGTGCTTCACAGATCTCTGTGGGTGCTGGTTAAGCATGTACGTGCCTAGGTCCCACAGCAAGACTTGCTGACTCGCTCTGCAAATAACTTCAGAAGGATCTGCATTCTAGGGTCAGAAGCGGGGGCGGCAGGGAATAGTGACTGAAGCCCATCTAGAGGATTCGTGGTAGTGACCATGGATGTCTGAGCTCCACACCTGGGTTTAGACGGTGCTCAGCATGGACCAGCCAGCGGGTGGGCTGAGCCAGGCCCATGCGGGAAAGTGGTGCCTTATCAGCTTGTCAGTGGGAAGGGCAGGGCTCTTGGTGGCCGAAGAGCAAAGCCAGTGATCTTCAGCTGGGAAAGAAGCCAGCCAGGGTCCTGCAGGAGAGGCCCTGGAGAGCAACCTTGGGCTAGTGTTGGGGTGTCCAGAGACGGCAGAGTGGACACGCCAGCCAAGTAGTGCAGTTTTGCTATGAATTCAAGGAGCACAACGGGTCTGCTGTTTCAGACTGTGTATGATGAGGGGGGGTTGCAGCCCTGAGTCCAAGCCTGGCTAGACTGTGGCAGGTGGTAGGAGAGAGCTGACGTTAGGAACCCCAGGACTTGGTGACCTTAAAAAGAAATTGGGAATGAAAGGAAAAAGAAGGGAACTTCCAAGTTCTGGGAAATTATATCTATCTATCTCTATCTGGCTCTAGTAATGTGGGAGACAGTTTTGGAAAACTGATGAGGTTTGGAGATACCTAACCACTCCTTTTCTGAACTCTGATTCCTCTGCTTTTTAAGCCATGTTCTTCTCTCCTTAAGAGGGCACATTCATTCATGTCTTTTTTTGTTTTTGAGTTGGGATCTTATTCTCCCCCAGGCTGGAGCGCAGGTGCACAATCATGGCTCACTGTAGTCTTGACCTCTTGGGCTCAGGCAATCCTTCCACCTTGCTGAGTAGCTGGGACCACAGGCATGTGCCACCATGCCCGGCTGTTTTTTTTAATGTAGAGATGAGATCTTGCTATGTTGCCCAGGCTGGTCTCCAACTCCTCAAAGCAATCCTCCCACCTTGGCCTCCCAAAGTGCTGGGATTACAGGCTGAACCACCGAGCCCAGCCTGTATTTTTTTTCTTACAAAGAACATATTGTTTTACACTTAACATTTTCACTCGTATTAGCTCTATAATTCTCCCCAAATATTGTAAGTCTCATTAATATAGTTTAAAAAGCAGAGACTATCCTGTTTATGCCGTTGATTTCAATTCTTATCTTTCAGTAGGAGGAGAGTTCTGTATGTCTCTAAATGCCTTCTGGTCAACTTCACTTTGATAAATCTCCATAATCTCGAATCTGACATGCTGGAAATGAAATCATATCATCTTTGTATTGTGGCTTGGGCAAACTATGTGGCTGGTTCCTTTTTAGTGTTCGGAATCCATGAACTGATGGGGGAGGGGAAAGGCTGGGGTGAACAGGAACCCAAGGGACGACAGCAACCAATTTCTAGGATCCAGAAGAGACTTGAAGAGGGGTGACAGACCCAGGCCTCTTCTTATCACATAAATTCTACATTCAATGTAAGCAATGATACAAATAACCAAATATGTGTGTGTTTGCACGTGTGTGTGTGTGTGTGTGTGTTTGTGAAACAGACAAGAAACCCTTTTCCAGAATTAATCATGCTGAAAAAAACAAATGAGAGCCCCCCCATTTTCAACTAACATCAGTTGACAATTTTGGCCGTCAGTCTGCAAGGTGATGACGCAGAACCTTGGTCTCCTTGGAGTCACACTTTTGTGTAGTTCCCTCCCACATTAAATAAGACTGAGGATCCTGCAGAAATGGTGATGTGTGACTTCTGAGCCTAGGACATAAAAGACACCACAGCTTCTGCCTTGGTCTTCCAGATTGCTCATTCGAGGAGAAACCTTGGGAGGAGAAGTATGAGGACAATCAACCAGCTCTATGGAGAGGTCCACACGATGAGCAACTGAGGCCTTCCCTAGACCCATAAAGCCTTCAGGTGACCACAGCTCTGGCTGACATTTGGATTGCGTTATTATGAAAAATCCTGAGACAGAATCACCCAGTTAAACCCTTCCTGTATTCCTGACCTACAGAAACTATGAGGTAATGATAAACATTAATTGTTTCAAGCTGCTACATTTTGGAGTGATTTGTTATACAGCAACAGATAACTAATATAACAACATTAAAAATAGCCTCATCTATCAATGAAATATATGTCTAAAGTACATCATAAAAATTTATGAATGTTCTACAGTGTTGTGTATTTTTTTTAACTTTTAAACAAAAGTAATCCTGTGCGTTCTGATCCTTTTCTCAAGTCAGTGCTCAACACCCTCCCTCTTCTGAGTACAGTGTGAGGACAGTTTATTTCAAGGTCAACATCACAGGGAGGTTAGAGAAGAGGTGCAAGATCCACTAATTATTGGTTAGTAATACACGTAGCTAAACACTTTCCACAGTACAGTGCTCTTCAGTCAAACGCCTCCTGAGAAGGAGTCAAGTAGGATTCTTCCATTGACCAAGAGAATGAGTTCTCCTCCTCCTGCTTGCCTTATTTTTCTGAATAACTCTGATATTAATAGGAAAGTGAGGCAGAGAGACAGTGGCTAGAACCTGATTGTATTTTTTTTCTTTTGAGTTGGTCTCTCACTCTGTTGCCCAGGCTGGAGTGCAGTAGCTCACTCACGGCCACCCCAGCATTGAACTGCTGGGCTCCGGCCATCCTTCTGCCTCAGCCTTCCAAGTAGCCAGACTACATGCACGTGCTACCATGCCCAGCAAAATTTTTAAAAAATTTATTGTAGAGACGAGGTCTCTTCAAGTTACCTGGCTAGTCTTGAACCCACGAACTCCCAAAGTGCTGGGATTACAGGCTGAGCCACGGAGCCTGGCCTATATTTATTTATTTATTTATTTTTGCACAAAGAACACATTGTCTTACACTTAACATTTTCACTTCTATTAGCTCTGTAATTCTCCCCATTGTAAGGCAGGTATAATTAGCTCCATTTTACAGATGAAGAAATCGAAGGTCATACTGGCTGAGTAATTGGCCTAGGACAGAACTTGAGCACAGCCTAATTGAATACCTTTGCCTTTAGACAAACACTGTCCGATGCGATAGTCACCAGCCACATGTGGCTAGTAAGCATGTGAATTTAAATACACTTAAACACTTGAACTTACATGTGACTAGTAATCACTGGAAATGTGATTATTCTGAACTGAGATGTGCTGTAAGTGTGAAACTCACATGGGATTCCAAAGACTTAGTAGGAAAAAATAATGTAAAAGATTTTAATTTTTATACTGATTACATATTAACATTTTATTTTGAGTGTAAGTTAAATATAATATTAAAATTCTTTTCACCAATGTCTTTTTGCTTTTTGAATGTGACGCAGCTACTATACAATTTAAAGTTATACACATGGCTTGCATGTGTGGCCCGCTTCGTATTTCTGTTGGCCGGGCTGCTCTAATCGAAGGCTGATGTTTTTTCAGACTCACAGCCTCAAGACACTCCAAGACAGCCTTCAAATCACCCCTAGGAGGTGAGAGAAAAAAAATCTAACAGATGGCACAGTTGATAACCCCCTGTTTTTCATGTTTTGATATTTCATCATGAAGGGGAAGAAACTGAGCACCTTTGTGGTAACCCAGGGAGGGACCAAATGCTATTCGCTATCCCAGGTGACTTTCTTTAAAGTGTGATCTTGTGCCAAAAGATCACACCAAACTTATTTAGGTGTACAAAGCCCTGAGGAAAAGTTAGATCTCTAAGCCAGAAGACTTAATTTTCCACATTGAGGTCAGGGGAGTATGTGGAAAGAGATGAGGTGCCTCGGTCCTGGAAAGTCTGTTATAACAGGGCCAGACACACTAGAAGAGGGGGCTGGAAAGGGATGGGAAGCAAAAGGCTGCACAGAAAGCCAGCCAATGCTTTTACTTATTATTCATGTAGCAAATATTTACTTATTGACTAATTGTTACTTATGGTCTAACATGTCGTTATCGTCTACAGGCACAGTTTCAAGTTTGAGGGATACAGTGGTGATCAAGGATTAAGGTTTTTGCCCTCTTAGAATTTGTTTTCAAGAAGCAATAGAGAACAATATACAGTAATAAATAAATATAGTAATTTCAGATTCTGTTAGTTAGATTTTAGGTTGGCTGCTTTACCAGAAAGACCCCTAAACAATGGCTTAAACGAGAGAGAATTTCATTTCTCTGTCATGTGACAATCTGAGAGTGAGCAGTCTAGGGCTGGATTAGCATCTTCATGGTGTTGGGGATTCAGGTTCCTTCTATCTTGCTGTCCTGCCATTACTAGGTCTGTGGTCAACCACAAAGTTAAACATGGATCACCATCTCCTTTAGTTTACATTCAGGAACATGAGAAACAAAAAGTGGAGGTGACTCTCCTTCCTTTTAAAGATATGACCCGGAAGTTGCATATATCACTTAATTCACATCCCATTGGCTGAGTTATGGGACCAACCTAGAAGCAAGGCATCTCTGGGAAATGTAGTCTTTATACTGAACAATATGTACCTAGCTTTAATTTTTTTTCTTTTAATGAAGGATGAAGAGAACAGATATTGAAGGATAACTAACAGTCTTGGCACAATGATAAGCTGTACAACCTTTATACTCACAATGTCAGTAGTATTACTGGAGAGACCAGGCTCTGACAATGCTTGGATAAATCAAACAGTACTTACTTGTCTGATAGAGAAGAATGCAAGACTCACAGCAGAGAGATTAGTATTATTTTTCTAGGACTCAAAAAGTTGAACACTTCCAGACCACAATACCCTTTTAAAGAGAAAATCTAGTTGCAGAGAAAATATCTGAGAGCATAGGGGATCATATTAAATTTTCTTTTTCTTCCTTTTTTTTTTTTTTTGAGTTGGAGTCTCACTCCATCGCCCAAGCTGGAGTGCAGTGGCGGCATGCTCACAGTCACCCCAGCGTCAACCTGCTGGGTTCCGGGGATCCTTCCGCCTCAGTCTTCCAAGTAGCCAGAACTACCGGTGCACGCTACCATGCCCGGTTAATTTTTTGATTTACTGTAGAGACGAAGTCTCGCCATGTTGCGCGGGCTGATCTAGAACCCGCTGCTCAGGCAATTCACTCTCCTCGGTCTCCCAAAGTGCTGGGATTGCAGGCTGAGCTACCGAGCCCGGCCCACATTAAATTTTCAGGAAGCCTAACTGATCCCCTGTAGAGCCAGGACCTATCCTGCAAAAGCAAAATAGGGTGATGGGGTGGAAGACAGTTGGGGCGGGATGTTGGGAGACTTATTAGCAAGGAAGGTTTCTCTTGGGAACTAGTATCTGAACAAAGACAGGAAAAGTTAGGCAGAGTTCCTCACAGAACGCTTTCTAGAAATAGGGAAGAGCAGCCATAACCTTGAACTAAGTTTGACCTTCATGTGTACTACAACGTTTTCCAGAGTAGCTGGAGTATCCTGAATGGGGAGGAGAGTGGAAACGAGAGAAGAAAAAGGAAGAAGATGAGAAGAGGAAAGCAGTGCTCACATTTAGCCCTGGAGGGGCTTCTTTAACAGACAGAAAATGATGACAGAATCTATTTTCTTCAGGTATTTTCTAGCTGTTGCCTCTGGCAACTTTTCCTCGAAATTGCCCCAAGGGGCAATTTCCCAGTGCTGAGAAAGGGAATTTAACATCACCCTTCCCAGAGCTCAGACTCCTCTCTTTTCCTTCCACCCACGTTTCTTACCTGTTTACCTGTGATAAAAATCCCTGCCCTGCCCTTCTCCCCGGGTTGCCATGAAATCACATGGAGGAGGAAGTGTGAGGGTGGCTGTCGTGTGAAATGCTGAGTTCTGGGGGAGGGAGCCACAGCACCTGGCACCCTGAGGGACTTAGTACTGTTATTTAAAATGGTGCGATTGGTTGGTTTTCTCCATTTGCAGGCCTTCAGCGCAGATCTCAATTATGGTTTTGAAACATCTTTCTTTTTCCAACATACTAATTAACCATGGTTTTTTTTTTTATTTGTTTTTTGTCTTTTGCTTTTTTTTGTCTTGTCAAAGCAGGTGGTCAGATATTTTTAGAAGATTCCCTTTTGCCAAAGCTCCCACAGTTTGGTGTGGAGTAATATGAGTTGCACCCAGTGGAATGGTTAGCCCATTTGCTGAGGAAGAACTCTACCCTTGGCATCCCTTAACAATGTTCATGTGGATATGACTTTAAATGAAAGTCAGCATTTTCTAAATTTCTTCTCACGCCAACCTGGACATACCCCGTTTAAACATTGTGGCAGGTTGTTAAACTCGATTTGTTTTGTTTCTCCATCTGTGCCATTGCTTTTCCCAGATAGCTGGTAGAACTTTGCTTAGCACAGGGTTTTGGAACCACTTTGCATGGCTACGCTTTCATTTCCGGAGGGCGGTAGGGAGGGAGGTAGGAGAGAGGTGTGGGCAGACAACTTCTTGCTTTTTCTTGTGTTTTGTCTGTTTCTTTTGTTTCTGAGTCAGGGTCTCACTCTGTGGCCCGACTGAAGTGTAGTCCCACAATCAAGTTTCACCTTAGCCTTGAACTCCCGGGCTCAAGTGATCCTCTTACCTCAGCCTTCCAAGTAGCGCCACCAAAACCAGCTACTTATTTTTTATTTTTTGTAGAAATTAGATCTCGCTATGTTGCCCAGACTGGTCTCAAATTCCTGGGCTTAAGTAATCCTCATGCCTTGGCCTCCCAAGGTGCTGAGATTACAGGTGTGCGCCACTATGCCCAGCCCAGACAACTTCTATATCCCAGTTCCAATCATCTACATGCTCATTCATATCTACCCATGCATCCACTCCTTCTCACCCATCCTTCCACTGAGCATCTTCTAAGCACCAAGTTTAATGGCAGTATGAGGGCCGGCAGATACACAAATAAAAAAGACAGCCCATGTCAGCAAGGACCTCAATGTATGATCATGTGGAATTTCAGAGCAGCATGCTGGACGCTGTGAGAAAGGAACGCATGGGAAGGAGGGAAGCCCAGAACAACCGTCATCTAGGGTTGACGGTGGAGGGAAGTCTTCCCAGAGGAGATGACACTCAACTGAATCCTGAAGGGTAAAGAGGGTCAGGGAAGGCTTTCCAAGTAGAGGGAACAGCAAGTATAGAGAGATGTTGGGGTGGAGAATTTGGCATGGTGTGGGAAATGCAATCTGCTTTAATATAGCCAGAGTGTAGCCCAGGATGAGGATGGAGGGTGGTGGGAAATAGTGCCAGAAAGGTGGGCGGGGGCTGGATCATCAGGAATCCTATCAGCCCTGGCAGTGAGTCCGAGCCAATGGGAAATCCACTCAGGTAATTTAAAGCAGAAGGGTGATGATTGGATTTGCAGTTGTGACAGCTTCTTCCAGCACCAGGGTGGAAGCTGAACTGGAGGAAGTCAGCATCCCCGAAGGAAATGGGTTCAGCTGGTGGCTGGCACAGGGACTACAGGACACAGGGACAAAGCCTTGGAATCAGGTGATGTCCGTGAAAGACGGGGGTGGAAAGGCCAAGATGTTACTGAGGATTGGACTGATAGGTTTGGTGCCTCGCAGGCTGTGGAGTTGGGGGAGAAGAGTGGGCTTCGGTGTCTGGGTGACAAGGGTATCACTAATTCTTTCCTGTAGTGCAGGAAAGAGGACATCCTTGTGGGAGAGCTCCTTGAGTTCAGGCTCATCGCATAAAACGTGGATGGGATAGAGATTTGGGAGGGGTGAGTGTGAGCATGGTTGCCCAGGAAGAGAGTGAAGAATGAAGAGAGAAGAGAGCCTTTGCTGAAATCCACGGCTGTTGAGGAACAATGGAAGCCAACTGAGAAAGAACCAAGAACGAATAGCTGGAATGTTGCAGGAAAACTGGAGTGCTGGCAGCCAGGGAGACAGAGTTTCAACGAGTCGTACGTTGCTGAAAGGATAAATAAAATGAGTATAAAAAGATGTCCACTGGAGTTAATGACAGAGAAGTCACTGACAGGGAGTATTTCTGGGGAGCGAAGGGCGTGCGAGGAAGCTGATGGTGAGAGTGCAGGCAAGTCGACACATTTGAGAAGAAGAGAAGGGTGATCAGAGAGAAAGATGGCAAGGGAAGGTGAGTTGCCCAGGGGCTCACAGGGAGTTAACGTATTCAATTAATGCATTCACCTAATTAGAAGGCATCTATTGTGTAACAGATGCTGCACTAGGCACCAGGTGGAAAGAAATTTAAGACATGCCTTCCAGTGTGTACAATTTAGTGAGTAAAACTTCAGAAATGCAGGACCTAGGAATTCATTTACGTTTGCCGAGAAATGAAGTGGTGTAGTAGGAATTGCACAGATGTTCAAGTGAAGATAGATCTGGGTTTAAAACTGGGCTCTATTCCTTTCTGACTGTGTGACCTTGGGCAAGTTATTTCATCTAAGTCTCAGTTTTCTCAGAGGTAAAGCGGGAATATTAATATCCACCAGGCAGATTCCTTGAGAAGATTTGAGGTAAGGTTGATGGCTTCTGCAGGAGAAGGGGTTTTTTGCCTCTATCCTTCGATATTGGGTCCCTAGCACCAAGCACAGCACAATGCCTGGCCCATAGCAGAAAGTCAGTAGATAATAGCAGAATTAATGGATGGCTGAAGATCTTGGCATATAGGGTGTGCTCACTAAAGGGTAGTCATTCTTCCTCGCTGCTCTGGAATCCGTGAAGATCTATCACTGGATTTGGGAAGATGAGTTGATTAATCACCAATCGCTGTAGCCTCTGGTTGGCAGTAAGCCATGGGGTGATTGTGCAGCTCCAAACCCTTAGCTTACGATGAGTGTGAATGGATATGGCAGAGAGACCCTACTCAGCAGGCCTGGAACAATTCTGTGCAGGCACCAGGTAGGTGAGGAGAAGGAATGTTTTTCAAGGGCTGATTTACAGGTGACCTCAGGTGAGAGGGACAGGCTGTTCCTGTCATCTCATCTCAGGGAGCAACTTCTGACTCTCAGGCGTGTGACTTTCAGTGGCCTGGGTCAGCTACAAGGGTCCTTCCTACCTGTCCACAGTTGCTGACCTTTTCTAGCTACCTCCTTGTTCACCATTTAGAGTCTCAAGGCTGCAGAAAAGATAACAGCAAGGCAACTCGCCTTCTTGTTAACTCCTGCCTAGTTAAAATAAAATATCGTTGTCTATGTTTTTTTCTCTAGAAAAGTAAAGCCTACTTATTGTAAAAAAAATTTTTTTTAGGACATCACAAAGAAAAAGCCAAACTAGTGAGACTTCAGGGTCTTTTTTTTTTTTTTTGGCCTGGTTTTAGATATTCTCTCTGCCTAGTTTCTTTTTGTTCTTGGACTTAGAGCGGCTTTTCCTGGAAGAATGATTCTCTGTGGCCGGCAAAACTAGTGAAAGAGACATTTTGTCACATTAAAAAGAAACCAGAGACTTGTCTGTGTCTGTTTGGCACCCTGCAGAATGTTCCAGAGGAAGAACCTGAAACCGTCATCTCCAGGAATGGGTGTCCCCAGAGCTTCCTAGCTCGGGATCTGCATGATAAATGTGGCAGCCTGGGAGACTGGAGGGAGTTGCACGCCGGGCCTTCAGTCCCAGGGTAGCCTCATCATTCCTGGGTTCTTCGAGAGCAAGGCACTCTGGGTAGGGAGGGATGATTTATTATTTTTTCTCCCCAGGGCTCACATAGATGCTGGGGAAGAAAAGAGGCTGCTGTGCCCCTGGACACAGCTACATACTGTCGAGCCTGGAGAAGACCTAGTGATCACCTCATGAGTCCCCAAGTCTATGTGGACAGAAACTAAGGCACAGGGAGAAAGTGGGACTGGTGAAGGTCCACACTTAACCCATACTGGAGTAAGGAGACACCCACTAATGACTAATCCAGCACCCTTCCCACTGCTTGGTGCTGATGTTTCGGTGGGTATGATGTCTGTGCAAATCACTGCTCTTGGGTGTGGAAAATGGGCTGATATTGCCTGCTTCTCCTTATCTTAAAAAAATGTTCTCAATATTGTATATGAAAGAATACAAGATTGGTAGTCAGAAGGTGTTGGTTTGAGTGATAATCCTGTGAGATCTTAGGCAAGTCATTTTTCCTAACTGAGCCTTAGTTTCCTTTCTATGACATGAGGGGAATAATAACAACAATAATAATATTATCTAGCATTCTTGAACCCTCACTCTTTTTTCTTTTTGAGTTTGGAGTCTCACTCTGTCGCCCAGACTGGAGTGTAGTGGCCGCTCCCGGCCATCACAGCCTCAACCTGCTGGGCTCCGGCGATCCTTCCGCCGCAGTCTTCCAAGTAGCTGGAACTACAGGCGCGCACTACCACACCTGGCTAATTTTTTGATTTATTGTGGAGATAAGGTCTTGCCAAGTTGCCCAGGTGGCTCTCGAACCCACGGGCTCAGGCAATCTACTCACCTCAGCCTCCCAAAGCGCGGGATTACAGGCTGAGCCACCAAGCCTGGCTAGAACACTCACTCTTAAGTGTTGGGATTATTTCATTGATTCCTCTTTACAAACTTAAAAGGGAAGTACTATTATTCCTATTTTAAAGATGAAGAAGCCGAGGCTGTTTGGTTAGCTTGCCCAAGGTCTCAAAGTTAGGTGATAGTATTTATCTCCTCTGGCTTATATAAGAATTGTATCAGCTGCTTATGAATGTGTTTTTCAACTATAAAACACTCATATGCAAACATCGATCCTGACTCTTAATGTAAAAATATTTTGAGTTTTATGGGGAAAAAACTCCTGAATAAAAGAAAATTGTCATTATTTGCTTTTATTCTCCAAATGTTCGAATTGTTCCTGAATGGAAAGAAATGTGCTAAGTGCTGGAGAAGAAGCCATGACATGACCTCTGCACTCTTGGAGGTCACAGGTTAGCAGGGAATGCAGGCATCCAGATAAACATAATGACTGCAGCATTCGTAACCAGCATCCAAGTGGGATGTGGGTAAGGGAATGAGCTTTGTCTAGAACAGTGTTTCCAACCCTGGCCTCCGCTGCGGCCAACCCCAGAGAGTCTGATTTAGCAGAGGCGGGTGTGAAGGGACCCAGGCACCGTTGGTTTTTAAAAGCCCTCTGGGGTTCAAATGGGCTACCAGGGTTGAGAACTGCTGATTTAGATGGTTGAAGACACCTCCCCGAGGAGGTAACATTTAAGTTAGGGGATGCTGGAATTGGAAGACGGTTCATTCTAACTGCAGCTGACAGCATTGCCAGGTCGACGTTACCCTCTTCTGACCAGGAGGACTGAAGACCACCCTGAGGAAGGGCTTCCAGGTGAGCTAAGCCTCCTGAGAGAAACTTGTCCAGACTGCATTAGCGGAGAGAAGTGGTTTCCCTGGGAACCTGATGGACCCACCTCCTGCCTCTGCTCGACCCGCTACTTCTGAGGAAGAAACGGGTAAGGAGTGGATTCAGGGACTTTGAAGACAGGCCTCTCCCTTCCTCCGTCAGAGTACTGATGGGAAGCTGCTCCCCAGATAGACCGCATCACATGGTTCCTCTTCATGTCACACAGCCAGGCCTCGAAGGCACAACCCCAAAAAACACATTCATAGACAGCTCATCTGATTCTAACAAAGGCTATGCGGTAGATACTGTTGCCCATCTGTGAGAACTCAGGCAGGTTGCTTAAGCGCTGAGTCCCAGTTTCTTCATCTATACAATGGGGATAATAATAGTACCTTCTTCATAAGATTGCTTTATGAGCCGGGCTATGTGGCTCAGCCTGTAATCCCAGCACTTTGGGAGGCTGAGGTGAGTGGATTGCCTGAGCCCGCGGGTTTGAGACCCGCCTGGGCAACTTGGTGAGACCTCATCTCTACAATAAGTCAAAAATTAGCCAGGCAGAGTTGCGCGCGCCTGTAGTTCCAGCTACTCAGAAGGCTGAGGCAGAAGGATCGCTGGAGCCTAGCAGGTCGAGGCTGCAGTGGCCGGGAGTGGCCACTGCACTCCAGTCTGGTTGACAGAGTGAGACTCCAACTCAAAAAAAAAAGATTGCTTTATGAAAGAGTCACTAGGACAGAGGACCCCCCTTGATGCTGTCATGTCGGGTGAAGGTTCATGCCCACCTCAGCAGTCAGCTCTGTCAGGTCGGGGACATTGTGCGCTCAGTCTGTGAGAGGCGGTCACATCTAGGCCATGTTAAGGAGGCATCATTAGCACTGTAGCCAAGAGAGCTTGCTAGGACCAAGTCCCCAAATAAGAAGCACCACCCCTTGTCCTAGCTAGTGCTAGATGGAGACGGGCCCATGCTAAGGAGGAGGCTGCTTGTGCCAAGTAAGAAAATGGAGCTCAGCATGTCCACCATTTCTCCCCATATTTACCCATCAGTGAAGTCCCCTCCTCCACAGGTGCAGTGGGAGTAGAGGAGTGAAGAGAATCCAGAATGTCCCACTGGGAGGTTTACTCTATCCAGAGACACAACAACGAGTGAGGAAGAAGCATTCCAACCTCTACCCCCACCCCGCCACCATCTTGCACATTAAACCCCAGAGTTTCAGAATTAGAAATACTTTAAAGCCGGGCTCGGTGGCTCAGCCTGTAATCCCGCACCTTTGGGAGGCTGAGGTGAGTGGATTGCCTGAACCCACGGGTTCGAGACCCGCCTGGGCAGCGAGACCTCATCTCTACATAAATCAAAAAATCAGCTGGGTGTGGTAGCGCATGCCTGTAATTCCGGCTACTCGGAAGGCTGAGGCGGAAGGATCGCCGAAGCCCAGCAGGTCGAGGTTGCGGTGGCCGGGAGTGGCCACTGCACTCCAGTCTGGGCGACAGAGTGAGACTCCAACTCAAAAAAAAAAAAATACTTTAAAGATCATCGAGACCAGGCATATCCAACCCGCAGCCCATGGTAGACATGTGACTCAGGACAACTAGTAATGTGGCACTATAAAATTTTTAACATCTTGTGTTTTTCAGTGTTTGCTTTTTTCATGACCCCATGTGTAGTTCCATTTTTGAAGTTCACAATCATTCCTTACTCATGAGATTGCTTTTTGGCAGCACATATATTTGTGAGCAGCCGTTTTCAATTATGAAGCACACAAAGAGCAAAATTTGAACAAACATTTCTGATGAGCACCTTGAGAACTCACTAAGGATCATGACTACTGCCATCAAACTAGACATCGATAGATTTGTTTTACAAAAGCAAGGTCAAAATAAACGTAATCAGAAGCGTACAACGTCAAGTCACAACTGATACTGAAGAAATACAAAAGATTATCAGAGACTACTATGTGCACAAGTGTATGGAAACCAACTTGAAAACCTAAAGGAAATGGAGGGCTTTCTGATATCACACAACCTCCCCAGGTTGAAACAAGAAAAAATTGAGACCCTAAATAGACCGATAACAATCCAGGAAATTGACTATGTCATAAGAAAAGTACCTACAAAAAAAAAAAAAAAAAGCCCCGGACCAGATGGCTTTCCAGCAGAATTCTACAAAATATGCAAAGAGGAGTTGATATCAATCCTACTGAAAGTATTCTAGGCAATCGAGAAAGATGGAACTCTCCCCAGATCATTTTATGAAGCGAATATCACATTGATACCCAAACAGGGTAAAGATCCATCAAAGAAAGAGAATTACAGGCCAATATCCTTAATGAACAGAGATGTTAAAATTCTCAACACGATCCTAGCAAACCAGATCCAACAACATATCTCAAAAATCATTCCCCATGACCAAGTAGGTTTCATCCCTGGGATGCAGGCTGGTTCAACATTTGCAAGACCATAAACGTAATTAATATATCAACAGATATAAAAACAAAAACCACATGATTATATCATTAGATGCAGAGAAAACTTTTGATAAAATCCAACACCCCTTCTTGATAAAAACCCTTGAACATCTAGGCATAGGTGGAACATACCTAAAAATAGTAAGAGCCATCTACGAGAAACCCACCGCCAGCGTACTGCTGAACAGACAGAAATTGGAACCATTTCCCTAAAACAGAACAAGACAAGGATGTCCACTCTTATTCCTCCTTTTCAACATAGTTTTGGAAGTCCTAGCTAGAGCAATTAGACAAGAGAAGGAGATCAGGGATATCCAAACAGGAAAAGAGGAAATCAAGTTATCCCTCTTTGTAGACAACATGATTCTATATCTCAAAAATCCAAGAGAATCTGTCAAAAACCTCCTTGCACTGATAAAGAACTTTGGCAAAGTCTCAGGGTATAAAATCAATGTGCAAAAGACAGTCACATTTCTATACACCAACAATAAAAAAACAGAAACCCAGATAAAAAACACAATCCTATTCACATAGCCACACACACACATACACAAATGAAATACCTTGGCATCTTCCTAACCAGAGATGTGAAAGATCTTTACAACGAAAACTACAAAACACTGCTCAAGGAAATCAAAGATGACCAAAAAGTCAAATTTCCCCACTAGTTTTATACTGCCCTCAGTTTTCTGAACTTTATAGTAAAAAAAATATAAAAAATAAGAGGAGTTATGCACATACACTAACTATATTATATAATTTCTGTGCGGCTCAAGACTTCCTTTTTACTCGATGTGGCCCAGGGAAGCCAAAAGGTTGGACATTCCTTACCTAGACCAACCCACTTATTGACAGAAGAGGAAACAGATGCAGAGAGGGAAAAAGACTTGATGAGGGGGCAGAGCTTAGACCAGAACGAGGTTTCCTGACTCCTGGACCTGTGTTCGTTTCATGTTGGGCTGGAGCTCATGGGGGCGTTCCCAGGTCATGCTGGTGAGGCATGAACAGCTCCAGTCTGACCCATTCCTCGCAGCCCTGCACGTGGAGATGGTGCGTAGCCTTGCCACTCCTTTCCTTAGTCAAATGTTTTGTGGATGTGTGACATGAGATACACCCAGGCTACATCTGTTCTAATTTTATATTTAACTGTTAATCAGTATATAGCCTTTAACATGCACCTATCAAGAAAATGTCTATTCTTTAACATGTACTTGTCCTTGTGTTTGTTGCATAATGGATCCAAGCAGAGGAAACAGCCCTATACGATCACCTTCCTGCGGGATCGATGTCTTCCCATCCTGATGCTGCCTTTGCAACTTGGTCTTGCTTTTGACAACACATCTAGGATGGTGCCACTCCCAAATGAACTCAGCTCACAGTAGGGCTGCCACCAGCCTCATTCTGGCCATGAGCGTGTCTTTCTAATTATAAAGTGTCAGAACTGGAAGGGATCTTACAGATTTGTTTTCGGTATCCTCATGTCCTTAGTGAAACTCTTTTAAAAAACACAATTGCATGTGGAATTCTAAAGGTGGCACTGCTTGGAACGACGCAGAGACTCCAGGGTCAGAGGTTCACTCACTCGGCCCTGCCTTTGCTGTTTTCTCCTCATCTCCAGGCTCCTGAGACAAGGGGCCCGTTTTACCGATGACCAAAATGAGTTCTAGAAAGTGCAGTCACACGGTTGGTGAGCGGACTGCTGAGCCTAGATCCTAGGGTTTGATAATGAGTGGCTTACAAAAATATAAGATGTGCTTTTTAGTTTTCATTTGTTAAAATTAGTGTATTTTTGGCATGAAATGAATGAGTAAAGTGAGCCTTTACTTATGGAGTTAGTCTTTTAATTAGTTTGTTAAATATTTGTTAAGCACATGATCTTACTAGTTGCTTAAAAAATGCATGATCTGGGCTTTGCAGATGCCGCCACCTTGAACCCTTTTCCATCAGCCATGGGCAATCCCACTGTGTTCTTCGACACTGCTGTCCACAGTGAGCTCTAGGGTCATGTCTCCTTTGGTATTTGCAGACCAAGTGCCAAAAACAGCATAAAACTTTTGTGCTCTGAGCACTGGAAAGAAAGGATTTGGTTATAAGGGTTTCTGCTTTCACAGAATTATTCCAGGGTTTATGTGCCAGGGTGGTGATTTCACATGCCATAATGGCATTGGCAGCAAATCCATCCATGGGAAAAAAATCTGATAATGAGAACTTCATCCTGAAGCATACAGGTCCAGGCATCTTGTCCATGGCAAATACTGGACCCAACACAAACAATTCCCAGCTTTTTATTTGCACTACTAAGACTGAATGATTGAATGGCAGGTATTTGGTCTTTGGCAAGGTGAAAGAGGATATGAATGCTGTTCAAGTCATGGAGGACTTTGGGCCCAAAAATGGCAAGATCAGCAAGAAGATTACCATTGCTGACTTTGGACAACTCTAATAAATTTGACTTGTTTTATCTTTTTTTTTTTTCCTGAGTTGGAGTCTCTGGAGTTCAGTGGCACACTCATGGCTACCCTAGCATTGACTTGCTGGGCTCCAGCAATCCTTCCACCTCAGCCTTCCAAGCAGCCGGAACTACAGGCATGTGCTATCATGCCTGGCTAATTTTTAAAAAATTTATCGTAGAGATGGGGTCTCTCCAAGTTTCCCAGGCTGGTCTTGAACCTGCGGGCTCAGGCAATCCACTCGCCTCAGTCTCCCAAAGTGCTGTGATTACAGGCTGAGCCACTGAACCCCACCGACTTGTTTCATCTTAAACTACCAGATCATTCCGTCTGTAGCTCAGGAGAGCACCCCTCCATCCCATTTGCTCACAATATCCTATAATCTTTTAGTTATTGCTACAGTTCTTTGAGTTCCATATTTTTTTTATTCCCTGCCACATCTAGTTGGATTTCAGAGAAATGAAAACTGAATAACGGCAACAACAACTTCATTGTCTGAATGTAGATACAATAAAAAATCAACCTTGGGTGCTAATGACAATCAGTGCCTATGATTAAGATTAAATTCCATTGCAAGTAAATAGATAGACTAAGTATGGCTTCAACAAGATGGAGGTATGTTTTTCTCTCACATTAAAATCTGGAAGAAGATGATCCAAGGCTAGTGGGCAGCTTTTCCACAGAATTCTCTGCCATACCTAGGGTATGGCTCTCAACTTCTTGAACGAAGAGGGTAGCTGGCACTCTAGCCATCACATCTGCCCGACTGCAGATGGATGAAAGGACAAAGAAGAAAGGAAGCTAAGAGCTCAGGCCGGCTAACTTGAAGTGGATTTTCCCAAACATTGCCAAAAGAAAACTCTATTTATAGGACAGGCTCGGTGGTTCAGCCTATAATCCCAGCACTTTGGGAGACTGAGGAGAGTAGATTGCCTGAGCCTGCAGTTTGGAGACCAGCCTGGGCAACTTGGTGAGACCTCGTCTCTACAATAAATAAAAAATTAGCTGGGCATGGTAGCGCACACCTGTAGTTCCAGCCACTTGGAAGGCTGAGGCGGAAGGATCACTGGAGTCCAGCAGGTTTATGCTGGGGTGGCAGTGAGTGTGCCACTGCACTCCAGCCTGGGTGACGGAGTGAGACTCCAACTCAAAAAACAAAAGAAAACAAAATTAACATAACCTCATTTATAGTCCATTGGCCTGAACTAGTCACAGGTCATTCCTAATTATAATGGGTGCTGGGACATAGAGTCTACTCCAGGCAGCGTTCCCTGCTGAAAATCAAGGTTCGATTGTAACAGAAAAAGGGGAGATTGAATACTGGGGAATACCACAGAGTAAGTCCCTTGTGTTTGTTCCCCTGTTCTTTGATTTCATAAGCAGGATTTGAGGGAGCGTAAAGTGATTGAGTGTACGGGGTGCAGAGGTGGGTTAAGTGAGGTGGACTCAAAATAGAGTGGGGCTGATAGTAGCCAATCAGCATCAAATGAAATGATAGTGGTTCAGTGATCTGGAAGTCTATGTCAAGCACTTGCTAGATTTTCTTCCCTCAAGGTTCACATATTTTACCCTCTAGGCAGTATTGTCTAGGCAAATTGTTTATTAATTGAACAATAATGTTGCTTAGTGCAATGGAACATTATCTGACCCTAGATCCTGGTTTGGGGTAGAGGGTTTATGGCAAAAAGTAGTAAGAAAACAAAACAAAACAAAACAGGAAAACTTATGGGAACAGCTAATACTAAATAGTCAAGGCATGCCAAAGACCAAAAATACTTGGCACAAAAGCATGACAAAGCTAATGCAAAAAAAAAGAAGACAATGTGTGGTGGGGGTATATAAGACACCATTATTTCATTTTGGGACTGATGTGGGCGGCTGTGGACAGTCAGGTCGCTTTAGATAATGACTAACGATTATTGCATTGCATTATCAATAATGACAGCATTTCTCTTTACATTTAAGACCTGGTTATAAAGCACTTGGGTCTTATCTCCATGTACAATATTCGAAGTACGGACAGTTTCCTAGCTGCTAGAGCACATCCCTGGATCTGAGATAGGAATGCATTTAATAGACTGAATCAGTGCCCCTTTCTTTTGGGAAATTTCAATTTCACTGCAAGCAATTTACATAGGGAGTCGCCGCTTGAATTCATAGCTCATACCTTGGTTGCTTTGGAGATAGCTTCTCTGCTGGAAAGGTAATTACGATCTGCAGGAGAAGCCTGTCTGCCATTAGTCTCCAGTTTTAAAAGTTGACAGGTGGAGATGGAGGTGGGGGCGGGGGTGATTAATAAAGGTCTTTGTCTTTCTAGTCCATAGTAGGAAAGGGATTTAAGTGTCACAATTTCCTGGCCTCCAAAGATATTTTCTGTCCTGAACATTTCAAGCTTTTGACCAAAATGAGAACAAGTCTTTTGTAATTAGTGAGTTTTGTTCAAGGGTAGTCTCTTGAAGTTTTACTGAGCCATGGAAAAGAAATCTAGTGAGACTGTAAAATTCATCTTTAACTCCTGGACGTGGACAGCTTTGGCATCTATACAATGATTTTTGCTGTATTCTTTGTTCTTCTTTAAAAGGATGGGAGAGGATTCTGCTTGTTGGTCCACAGTGCCATTGCACGGCAAAGCAGTCCTCATGTGCGTGAGGTGGCTTTTTCCTTTAACGGCTGGTATGGTAAAATGTTGTGTCTGCAAATTAGATTGTGATTCAGCCAAACAAATGTGTATGTTATGAGTGACTTATTCTCTGCAAGGCCCTGACATAGCCCAGAGGCTCGTGCATTCAAATCAGAGGCCCGAGCAGAGACCTGCCAGAATTTTCATCTAATTGACTTGGGCATGGGGACCCCTGATTCCTTCTCCTTTAATCATCACCTTATATTCGAGGCTAAAAGGCTGTAATTATTTGAAGTAGCTGAGATTTGAGTGACCCAGATAATTATCTCAGCAAGATGGGCCTAAAGTTTATTGACACAAATGCCAGTTTCATTAAAGGTTTGGTAGAAAAGGCAAGTCGGTGAGACAGCTGGTTGACCGAGGTGAATTGACAATGAACAGCACCAAAGACACAGGAATCACCAGGGACTTTGAAGTAATTACCATCATTTCCATAATACAGTTAGCGGAGGATTATGGGAGGCCAGAATAATCTTTCTAGCTATATTTTGCTTTGCTCAAATCGAGGCTAAGCTGCCTGGAATCAGAGAGCTTCTTTCCTCTTCATTTCTCCATATGAATCCCATGACTCAGACTCCACTTAGGTTACAGGTAGTTAAAAAAAAATGGTTGATGAGTCAAAATGAATAAAAACTGTACTCTTCCCTAGATTGTCAGTAGCCGAAGCTAACACCATGACAATAGTAAACTTTGCATGGCTATAGCTTTTCAAATATTCATGTATGCATCTATTTCTTTTTATGCTTAATGGATGACTAAAGATAGCACAATATCTACTTGCTATAAAGATTAAAACTTTTAACAATCAACATCTGAATTTAAACACAAACAATTAAGCCCTTAATACTGTATTTTAGGGTTTACTAGTTATAAGGGTTCCACATGTAGACTAACCATAGATCATTTGGGGACTTAAACAGGCTTTTGTACCATTTGTTGAATGCTATTTCTGCTGGTGAATAACAAGTTGAAGGCATGTCCTGCTTTCCCAAGTAGATTATTCACTGTTAAAAGAAGTTGCCTCTAGTGACAAAGTTACCACAGACTTAGTGGCTTATACAACCGACATTTATTATCTCACAGTTTCTGAGGGTCAGGAATCCAGGTCTGTCTAACTGAGTGCCGTGTATCACAACCAGAACTGAGTTCTCATCTGAAAGCTTGAGTGGGGAAGAATCTGCTTCCAAGCTCACAAGTTTTATGTGGTTTTTTTTTTTTGCCTCCTCCAGCACTTGGCATTATGCTTTGCACATGTAATAGACACTTACTAAGGACAAATGGAGATTTTGACTTCTATATACAGAAATATGTGGATGAGTAGCTAAGTACGAGTGAAGTCATCATCTGGGGTGTGAGCTCTTCTTTGAAGGAATGGATGGAGATAGAGATAATAATTTTCCAATGTGGGTGAATTATATAGCCCAGTTTGTGAAAGCGTGTCTGGGCAGATCACATCTCTGGGTGAAAAAGTGTAAATAGCAGCCACAGTAGCTCTAATTTATTGAGCAATTAACATATGCCAAGTACTGTTCTGAGTAGGTGAGAAAGCAGAGGTCTAGAGAGGTTAAGCATCCTGCCCAAGAGTCACAAAACCGGTAAATGGCAGAGAGCTGAGAAATCTTATTCTATTAATGTCAAAGTGCATGGTCCCAACCACCCTGCTATACTGTCTCTGATAGATGGCACTTTGGGCAGGGCACAGAGCAGTTTAGCTCTGTGGGAGTGAAGTATGCTGCTGCCTTAATCTCAAGGCTCTTTTGTCCAAAAGACAAGTTAAGAAGGGATAAAAACTCTCACAGCAAGGTAGTGTTTAAATTGCTCTCTTTTTTATGTAGGCCAATTTTGACAGCAAACAAGCAATAAATCAATGCCTAACCCCAAGCACACTTTAGCAACTAGGGTTGGGGAGAAGAGATAATGATCATTCACAGTCAGCCACAGTGTCTGGAGATAGGTGGTGAGGCTGGTGTTCTGGGGTGGGTGGTCAGCAGAGCATGGTGCCACAGAGCAGAGCAGGAAGCCAGTGGCACACGTGCATGCTAAGTGTGTGTTCCTTGTCAGCTGTCCCCTTGGCTTCCAGCCAGGGCAGGATTTTCTCCCCCAAGTCAGTTTATTATGCCCTTGTAGTTTGGGGGCTTCTTGGTGCCAAATCATTAACATAATAATCATATCACTCTTGGCAGATTTCTGGTCAGTGTCCTCTGTGAGTTATTGCAAAAACAAATAAACACACATATCCGTCTGGACAAGTCAGCTACTTCACTAGCAAAAATGACATAACAATTTGATATGTCTATGGACTACACCCAGACATGCACGGACATATGTCCTTAAATACAGACACTAAGGAAGTGGCAATCATTATGTGGTGGTTTATAAAGAGAAGGAACAAGCCTGTCATTTTCTCCCCAAATTTTCAGACCCAGCACTTAATGTATGTCCTTTTGATGGTGGCTTTTATTCTGTTACGTGTTATGATTAGACTCCAGAATATTAGATGGACTCCTGCAATTTCTTAAATAGTGCCATAATGTGTCACTCATGGGCTAAAAATGCTACACCTCTTCCTAGATTTCCAGTTCTCCCTTCCTTCCTGATAGACAATACTGTCCTATATCAATTGGGTACCACTGGGTCAAGGACCAAGAGCCACAGAAACTTAACTTGTCCCTTTTCTGAGTGTCACCATCTATAAATACCTGACAAATGTCCGGGTTTGTCAATGTTATTTGACTGGAAGGAACAAAGTATTAAAAAGTGGGTATGTACAAGGGAAAGAAGAGCTGTGCATATTCAGACAGGCTGAAGAGTTGGTACTGAAGCAAGGTGATTTGTAGAGATTCTGAGAATATAAAAAAGTGACAGTTGAAAAGAAGGGAAATATGAAAAAAAGCTGGCTTTGTGGTGGTTCTCCAACTTTGCTCACATTAAAATCATCTGAGTAGTTTTGAAAAATTCTAATAATCAGGCCACAGCTCAGACTAATCAAATCAGAATGTCTGAGGGTAGAACTCTGCAAAAATATCTTTTAAAACTCCTCAAGTGCTCACATTAATGACCTAAGAGGAGTCCATTTCCAGCTATTAAACACTGTATTAGTTACCTATTACTGTGTAACAATGTTACCACAAACTCAGTGACTTAATTAACACACATTTTTTTATCTCACAGTTTCTGTGAGTCAGGAGATCAGGCATGACTTAATTGGGGGCTGTGCTTCAAGGTTTCTCATGGGACTGTAATCAGTGTGTTCAACAGAGCTGTGGTCTCATCTGAAAGCTTGAGTGGGGAAGAGCACTTCCAAGCTCACACAGCTGTTGGCTGGATTCTGTTTGTTGTGGCTGCTGGAATGAGGTTCTCATGTTGTTACTGGCTGTTGGCTAGATGCTACCCTCGGTTCCTACTTATGTGGGCCTCCCAGCATGGTCACTTGTTCATCAAAACATATAAGCTGAGAAAGTAACAGAGAAAGTCTGCTAACAAGATGGAAGTTACTATAGAACACAATTGTAAAAGTGACATCTCATCACCTTGACATATTTAACTGATTAGAAGCCAACCCTTAAAAGGAGGGATAACAGAGGTAGATGTGAGTACCACAGGAAATGAGGATAATTGAAGACTATTTTGGAATCTGTCCATCACAAATACACAACACAATTTCTACTAGTCTATGCACAATATCCCGTCGTGATGTTCCCTCTTTTGCTTCAGATGTAGGTAATTTTTGTCTTTGCTCTTTTTTTTCCCCTCTTGGCCAATTGTACCTTACAATTTTGTATCTGCCGGTCAATACAAAATTGTAAGGTACACAAAAAGGCAAGAAAAAACCAACCCATTGTCAATAGAGGAAGAAATTAACAGAACAAGTCTCAGAGATGATCCAGATGTTGGAGCTAATGGAAACTTACTAGGCTTACTAGTAGAACCAACACAGTTGGAAAAAGACTCAGTGAACTTGAGGATTAGAGCAGTAAAAATTATCCATACTGAAACACAAATAAAGAAAGGAGTGAAAAATAAAAAGAACACAACACTGAAGACTTGTGGGACAACATCAAATGGAAGCTCAGTGAACTCCAAGCAGGATAAATAGCATACACATGCACAGACACAGGCACAAACACTAACTTGTCGTATTCAAGCTGCTGAAAACAAGCGGTAAAGATAAAATGTTGAAGATAGCAGGAGAAGAAACACGCTTTACACAGTGGAGCAATAATAAGAAATATACCAGACTTGTTATCAGAAACTTTGTGAACCAGAAGACAAAGGAATGCCGTCATAAATAATTTTTTTTTTTTGAATTGGAGTCTCACTCTGTCGCCAAGACTGGAGTGCAGTGGCTGCTCCCGGCCACCACAGCCTTGACCTGCTGGGCTCCGGCGATCCTTCCGCCTCAGCCTTCCAAGTAGCTGAAACTACAGACGCGCGCTACCACGTCCGGCTAATTTTTTGATTTATTGTAGAGATGAGGTCTCGCCTGCCCAGGCGGAATAATTTTTTTAAAAGTTGTTAGTCCAGAATTCTGTACCTGGAAAAATTACTTTTTAATAAGTGAAGATAAAGTAAAAACTTTTTCTGAAAAAGGAAAAGCTAAAATAATTCATTGCCAGCAGAATTGTATCACAAAGCTCTGCAGGCAGTAGGGATATTATACCATTCAGAAACTTACAGTAGCACAAAAAAATGAAGAACTCCAGAAATGGTAAAAACGAAGATCAATATGAAAGACAATTTTCCTTACTTTGCAGTGCTGTTGAAGACTTTTAACATTGTGTCATAAGATTTGTAACACATGTAAAAGCAGAATTATAACACAAAATAATTGAGAAAAGAATTGGAAGTGTACTATGTGGTGTAACCCAAAGTGGTGTAACATTATTTGGAAGCAAAGTTTGATAGATAAAAATGGGTACTATAGGCTGGGCTCAGTGACTCAGTCTGTAATTCCGTGCTTTGGGAGGCCGAGGTGAGTGAATTGCCTGAGCCTGTGGGTTCGAGATCCGCCTGGGCAACTTGATGAGACCTCATCTCTACAATTAAAAAAAAAAAAAAAACAACAAATTAACCGGACGTGGTAGTGCACACCTGTAGTTCCAGCTACTTGGAAGGCTGAGGTGGAAGGATCGCCAGACTCCAGCAGGTCGAGGCTGCCGTGGCCGGGAGAGGCCACTGCACTCCAGACTGGGCAACGGAGTGAGACTCCAACTCAAAAAAAAAAAAAAAAAAATGGGTATTAGGGAAATCAGTAAAAAAATTTTAAAAAGAGTTACAAGTAAGTGTCTATTGTAGAAAATAAAGTGGAATTATGAAAAATAACTGATTCAAAAGAAGGTATACAAAAAAATGGAAACAAAATAAATCAGAATAAATAGAAAACAACCAAGAAAACAGTAGATATAAATCTAACCATGAAAACACAATTTATCATCATTTGTCAGATGCAGCTAAAGAAGAAACTGGAGGAAAATTTATAGTTTCAAATGCTTATATAAGAAAAGAGAGACTGAGCATGGTGGCTCATGCCTGTAATCCCAGCACTTTGGGTGGCCAAGGTGGGAGGATTGCTTAAGCCCAAGAGTTCAAGTCCAGCCTGGGCAACATAACGAGACCTTATTTCTACAGAAAATTTTAAAAATTAGCCAGGTATGATGGTGTGCACCTGTAGTCCTAGCTACTCAGGAGGCTGAGGTGTGAGGATTGCTTGCGTTCAGAACATTAAGCCTGTGGTGAGCCATGATCATGCCACTGCACTCCAGCCTGAGGGACAGAATGAGGCTCTGACTCAAAAAGAAAAGAAAAACAAAGAAAAAGAAAAAAGTGGAAAGGTGCCAGATCAATAATTAAACTCCTACTTTAAGGAATTAGAAAAAGGGAGGTGGCCTGGTGTGGTGGCTCAAGCCTGTAATCCCAGCTCTTTGGGAGGCTGAGGTGAGAGGACTGCCTGAGCCCACGGGTTCGAGACCAGCCTGGGCAACTTGGAAAGACCTCATCTCTACAATAAAAATTAAAAACATTAGCCGGGTGTGGTAGCGTGCGCCTGTAGTTCGGGCTGCTTGGAAGGCTGAGGTGGAAGGATCTCCTGAGCCCAGCAGGTTGATGCTGGGGTGGCAGTGAGCGTGCCACTGTACTCCAACCTGGGCGACAGAGTGAGACTCCAACTAAGAAAAAAAAAAAGAAAGGAAAAGGGAGGTAAGGAAATAATATAGTAACAGAAATTGATAAAATGGAAAGCAGAAAAACTATGAAAAATCGATGAAATGTAAAAATCATTCTTTCAAAGATTAGTAAAATTGATAAAACTTCTATTTAAAATGGCCAAGAGGGAAAAAAAGGAGCAAAGACAAAAATTACCTACATCTGAAGCAAAAGAGGGAACATCACGACGGGTCACATCAAAAGAATAATAAGGAAATAGGAACTTTATGCCAACACATTTAATAACCTAGACAAAATGGACAAATTTCTTGAAAGACATAAATGACTAGATCTCACTCAAGAAGGAATAAATAAACTTGAAAAGTCTACATATATGAAGGAAAAGGAAAGAAAAATTGCTGGCACAGATGGTGTAGTAGACCATCTCCAAAACGTTGCTCAGTTATCCCTATCTCCTGGTGTTCACAACACTGTGTACTTTCCTCTCCTTGAGTGTGAAATGGATTTTTAAATTTACTTCTTACAGATAGAATACGGGAGTAGTGATGGAAGGGGATATCACTTCTGAGATTAGGTTATAAAAAAAACCTGGCTTTTATTTTGGGTTGTCTTTTTCTATTTTCTCTCATTACTTCCTCCAGGCAGCCTAGGGAGAAGCCTCATGCCCAACAAACTACAAAGAACTAAAGTCTAACAACCACGTGAGTGAGCCTGGAAGCAGACCCTATAGGTCTGGTCACAACTTTGAAAATTTAATTTTAATTTCACTCTGTCACACCTGCTAGAATGCAGTGGCACTATCAGGCACTATCATAGCTCAGTGCAGTCTCAACTCCTGGGCTCGAGCGATCCTCCTGCCTCGACCTCCCAAAGTGCTGGGATTACAGGTGTAAGTCACTATGCTAGGCTCTCTGGTAAATGACTGCTACCTTGTCTTACAGGTTGACTACAAACTTGTGAGAAACCTTAAGCCAGAACCACTCAGCTAAGCTGCTTCCACATTCCTGATCTACAGAAATTGGGAAATAAAAAAAAAAAAATTTGTTGTTTTAAAATGCTAAATTTTGGGGATAGTTTTTAATGTAACAAGTAATAGAGATGAATTTTACAAAATACTTAAGGAAGAAATAATACCAATTTTAAACAAACTCTTCCAGAAAATTAAAGAGGAAAGAACACTTCCCAACTCATTTTGTGAAACCAGAATTACCTTGATATCAAAACTATAATATAGACATTATAGTAAAAGAAAACTAAAAACCAATATCCCTCATGAATGTAGACACAAAAATCATTAACAAAATATTTACAAATTGAATCTAGCAATATATAAAAAGGATAATATATCTTATCCAAATGGGGTTTGTCTTGGAAATGTAAGATTTCAAAATTGAAAAATAAATCAATTTCACCTTATTAGGAAATTAGAAACAAAAAACCCATATTATCTCAATTGATTCAGAGAAACCATTGAAAAAATTCAATATCTTTCTGTGTTAAACATTCTCAGCAAACTAGTGATAAAAGGTAACTTCCTTGATAAAGGGCATTGACCAAAAACCAACAGCTAATACCATACTTAATGGTAAAGGATTGAATAATTTTCCCCTAAGACTGGGAATAAAGCAAGGATGTTCTTTCCTCTAGTCCTATACCACATTATACTGGAGGTTCTAGCCAGTGTAACAAGGAGAGAGAAAAAAATAAAAGTCATACAAATTGGAAAAGAAGAAATAAAATTATCTTTATTCACAACATGATTGCATACGTACAAATTACCCCCCCAAAATCTTTAAAAATATTATCACATCCTATAAGTGAATTTAGAAAGATCACAGGATACAAAATCAATATTTAAAGACTCAAGTGTATTTCTAGTTACTAGCAACATTTGAAAATAGAAATTTAAAAAACCAAAACCATTTATAGTATCTAAGACATAAAATACTAGAGATAAATTTTATAAATATTAGCTAGATTTGTCTGCTGAAAAACATTCTAAAACCTTGATGAGAGAGTACAAAGAAGATCTAAATAAATGAAGAGTTATACCATGTCCTTGGATTAGAAAACTTAATGTTCTCCCTAAATGAATCTGGAGTTAATGGAATCTTAATCCGAATCTAAGTGGTATTTTTAATGAAAATTATCAATCTGACTCTTAAATTTATATAGAAAAACAAAGGAACTAGAATAGCCAAAGCAATTTTTTGAAGGAACAAATTTGGAGGACTCATACTACCTAATTTCTATATTGAATGTAAAGCTATAGTAATTGAGACATTGTGGTAAGAGTGAAAGACAGCATGTGTAGGTCAATGATAACAGACAGAGATTTTACACACACACACACACACACACACACACACACACACACACACACCCCTTCACAAACTATATTTCTATAAAATTAATTTTTAATAAGGGTGCATAAGCAATACAATGGAGCCAAATGTTCTTTTCAACAAATGTTGCTAGAAAAATTGGATATCTATTGTGATATTGTGAAACATGCATTTAGTTTTTGTCCCTGGTTCTTGGTTCAAAGCTCCTAAAGTCTTTGTAGTTTCCAGAGTGACAGGGTGTCAGGAGCAACTTTTTTTTTTTTTTTTTTTTTTAATAATGCTAGGTCTTAGGCCTTGGCCCTGGTTCCTGACACAAGAGCTTCTGAGAGGCTTGGAATCCCTGGAGTGATTTTTGTATACTAACACAATGGCTGGTGCCTGGGGACTCCTAGATGGGAACTGGTCAACCAGGAAAGACCAAAGCATGATGAGAGATTTGGAACTTTCAGGGTCACCTCCAGGGAGGAGAGAGGGGCTGGAGATTCAATTTAAACACCAATGATACAGTGGCCAGTGATTTTACCAACCATGCCTAAGTAATGGAACCTATCTAGAAACCCTAAACCATGGGGTTCAGAGATCTTCCTGGTTGCTGAACACAGCGATCTGGGAGGGTGGTGTGCCTTATGTATTTAATTCATCTGGCCTTTCCTGAGTTGTGTTTTCGGTAACAAACTGGTAATATTAAGGAAACTGTTTTCCTGAGTTCTATGCGTCATTCTCGCAAATGACTTTGTCTCAACCCAAGGAGAAAGTCATAAGAACCTCAGTGTCTTGCTGGTTTGTCAGAAGTACTGGGAGTCTTTGGACTTGTGAGTGGCCTGTGTAGTAGAAAACAGTCTTGCCGGACTGAACCCTTAATCGGTGAGGTGTGACATTAACTCTGGGTAGTTAACATCAGAATTGAATTGAATTCAATTGAACATCTAGTTGGTGTCTGGAAAGTGGGAAATTGTTGCTGGTAGAAGAACCCCACACATTTGGTTTTGAAGTGTTCTTTGAGAAGAAACAGATTATAATAATTGGGAAAACAAGCAAACAAATAAACAAACAAAAATAATCTTGATCCTAACTTGCACCATTAACTTAAAAGACCATACACTGGGCTAGGTACGGTGGCTCAACCTGTAATCCCAGCACTCTGAGAGGTTGAGGGGAGAGGATTGTCTGAGGTTCAAGACCAGCCTGGGCAACTTGGTGAGACCTCGTCTCTACAATAACTCAAAAAACCTAGCCGGGCATGGTGGCATGCGCCTGTTGTTCCAGCTACTTGGAAGGCTGAGGCGAAAGGATCCCCCAAACCCAGCAGGTCAAGGCTGCAGTGGCCGTGAGCAGCATGCCACTGCACTCCAGCCTGGGCGACAGAGTGAG